>NW_027288305.1:2027500-2247500 GCF_047511675.1 Marmota flaviventris
TTTTCCTTATTCTTTCACTATTTGTTGCAATCAAGTCACTGAATCTGCCCACCCATAAAATGACAAAGATACTAAGCTCCACATGCAGGATGGGATGCTATTCTCCTGTATTGTTTTGAACTCTTGTATATGAAAGATTTTTTTCCCATCATTTTTATCAATGTAGTCAATATTTCTCAGTAAATATACATTTATTTGTTGCTTTCACTTATAATTTAATATTAAAGTTTTTTATTTTATTGCTCATATTTTCCAGCCTTCACTCTTTCAGGATTTTTACTTTAGTTCTTATGTCATTTATCAGGAATTCACATGTGGGAAACCTTGAGAGACTCTCCTCCTACTCTTCATTCTCTTCCTCCTTCATATGTTAAGGCTCATTTTTTTTTTAAATTTATCTTTCATGATGCTAGAATCACCACTTTCTCCAGGGAAATATACACCTTTTTACTGGTATTTTTAGGGCAACTTGTGTAATTTGTCAGGACCAATGCAAAATGAAAACTTAGACTCCCTGTCTAAAAGCAGGTGACCTCTACCATTGACATCATGCCACAGAAATCTCTTTCTTTCTTCTGTGATCTCTTCACATGTCATTGTACAATTTGTCTTTTAATTGTCCTTCTTACTACAGAATTTTAAATTATTAGCAAGACTTCTAACATTCATCTTTTTGTATGCCATATCAATTCTAAATGCAAACTTATGAGAAAGTCACATTGGAGAGCTTACACATCCATGTTGTGTTCATTAATACCAAAGCAGTGAATATGTTACACAGAAGCAGTGCAATTGCATTTATTACACCTTGATAACTGTGAACAATTTCTCCAGCTGGTTTGTTAATGAGTTTGAAAGAGCTGGGAGAAAAGTGACTGTGGATTACCCTGCTTTCCCTATCCCTTCACATCCTCAGCTGGAAAGTTGGGTTAACACAGTGAAATACCTTGAGTGACAAAGCTGTCTTCTTTCTATATTTGAATCTAATTCTGGTTCGACATTAATGTGTGTCCTACCTGGGTTTCATCATGCTCCCTTTTTTTTATACTTGTGGATAGGACATGGTCACTTTGTACCCAACTCTCTCTTAGCTCCCATATTTCCATGGCCCACTGGAATTTGTGATAATGGGAATGAAAATTCAATGTTTATGAGGTGTCCAAAAGCACTATACCTGCAGGTTACATTTATGTGCTGTGTTTATACCTGTGGTCCATTGCCTTCCTGGAATTTACTTTTGAAAAATAAGTAGTAAGATAAAATCAATAAAAATTTTGATAGCAACAGTGAATATTCAATCAAGAACAGGTCCACTTTGAGCAGGAATCCTGACTGTGTAGGAAGAGCATCATGGGGCTAGTCCTCCTTTCCTTGCCTTCTGGCTTCGACACGCTCTTCATCATCTTTCCCTCCCTCAGTCCCTTGTATCCTCCCTTCCTCCCTTGCACAATAGTAAGAACACTAAGTAAGATATATGTACTCTGAAAACATGTAAGTGAGCATTATACTATTGTAAAGTGTAACTACAGAATTATGCTGCAAATATCTAGAAGTTGTTTATCTTATGCAATTAAAATTTTATATCCATCGAAGAGCAGCACCACATTTTACCCTAACCACATTTCTTTGCAAACAGCATGCTACTCTCTGTTTATATTTATATATTGCAACTAGAGATTGAACCCACAGCACTTAATTACTGAGTCACTTCCCCAGAGTTTTATTTATTTATTTATTTATTTTAATTTAGAGTCAGGGTCTCACTCAGTTGCTTAGGGACTGGCTAACGTGATGAGGCTGGTTTTTAACTTGTGTTCCTCCCACGTCAGCTTCTCAAATCACTGATATTCAAGGTATGTCCCACTGTACCCAGCTCAATTAATGGTTTTTCATAGGGATATTTTGTGTTTCAGATTTTATACTCTTCTCAGGTGATGTGTCAGTCATTTCTCTCATTCCAACAGTTGAATCTCTTTGCTGTTCATGCTTTACTGTGCTGTGCAGAAGCTTTTGGTTGAATGGAATTATACTTCTCTGTTCATTGTTCTCTTCCCTGTCCTTTTATTGTCATAGCCAAAGGACCATTATCTAGAGCAATCTTGTAAAGTGTTTATTCTGTGTTTTCTTTGTATGTTTTGCTCACAAACTTATGGTCTTCTTTCTTTTTTTTTAATTTTAGATTAAAAAATAGCAACTTCATCTGCTTGTGTTGTATAGCATGATATTTTAATACATATAACACTGTGTAGTGATCATATTTGTCACCTTAGTAGGATGGGAAGAGATTGGTAAATGGGACCCCAGTACTCTCTTCCAGGAATTATACAGGTTCACCTCTCACTGTTACATTTTCTCCTCTTTGAGTTGATGTTTGATATGATGTAAGATAAATTTTTGTTTTCTTTCTTCCCTGTGCAGATATTGAGTGTCCTCAGCACCATCTGTTAAAGAGACTAACTATCGTTTATTCATTCTGTATTATTGGCCCCATTCTCAAAGATGATTGTGCAGTGAATGTCTGGGCTTATCCTTGTTCTCTTTTCTGTGCATTGGTCTATATGTTGCTTTCTATTTCAGTAAAACAGTGTTTTAATTCTTATATTTTGTAATTTATTTGATTCTATCTTTTTGGCATTTGTTAAAATTAGCTATACATAACAGTATAATGCATTGACACAATTGACGCAATAGCGTCAGTGGCAGTGGCAGCAACTTTGTGTCCCTGGCCCACTTGTCCCTGAGGCGCCAAGATGGGCGGCAGGCAGCATGGTGAAGAATGATGCCCTGAAGCTGAGCCTGAGGGAACAGGTGCCAGCAGAGCCAACTCTGGCCCCCCCTATCTGCACACTGCACACACAACAGGTGCCCCCTGACAGCCTGCTCTCCAGCCCTACCTGAGGCTGCTCAAGCTCCCCTCTCCTGAGCTGAGTGCCTCATCATCCAGACCAATAGGCTGGTTACCAGTACACCGAGGAGCACACAGTTCCTCTACCCCAAGGTGTTGGCCAACGAGAAGCAGGAGTTCACCGAGGACTTTGTCACGGCCCTGGAGGATTTGGAAAAGCAGCACCAGCTTGGCGAGTGTGCAGCCCCACTGCTGCTGCTGCTGCTGCAGCCTCCGCAGGAGGACCCTGTCAGGCATCGGGCGCCACACCCTCACCTCCCAGCTGACATCGGTCTTCAGGAACCTGAGCAGCTACAGGGGTGGGGCCGGGGGTGCTGCAAATGTCCCCTTCACCTCCAATCCCGTTCCCATCTCCCCGTCACTGCCGCCCCCCACCCGCCCCCCCGCGCACTGGGGCTGCCATGCCTAGCTGTGCTCAAGGATGAGCCACAGAAGGTGCCCGACTTGCCAAGCTTCAGCGAGAGCCTGCGGATATCGCTCATCGACATGGACACATAGTAACACATCCAGGCTGAGCGCAATCGGCTGCTCAACCGCTTTGCAGCCTCCAAGTGCCCCAAGGGCAAACTGGAGCATCTCTCCCTGGAGGAGAAAGTGAAGAGGTCAAGAGCCAGAACAGGACCTGGAGTCCACCAGGAGCCTGCTGACTGAGCAGGTGGCGCAGCTCAAGCAGAACGTCCTCAGCCATATCAACAGTGGCTGCCAGCTGCTGCCCCAGCACCAGGTGCCCTTGTACAGAGCCCAAGCACTGGGTGCATGCGCGGCCCCCCTCCTTGAGGGGCGGGCTCACAGGGGGAGGGAGATGGCGTGAGCGCCCTGGACTTGGGAGGGTGCAACCCTGGCGACCACCTCCCCGAGGGTGCCCAGGACTCGGAGAGGGCCCGGTCCCCAGGGATCCCCATGGGTGCCCTGGGCTTGACAAGCTGGACCCCCTGCTCCTTTAGAGGGGTGGAGTCCATGACCTCCACCCCCCCCCGCCTCTTTTCCCTGCGCTGCTGCCAGGTGTTGCACAAACCCGCAGGTTGCCCCTTCCTACACACCACTGCGGAAGGGGTCTCTATGGGGCACAGCCTCCAGGCTGCCTTTTCTTTTTCTGTTTTGCTTTTGGAAAAAGAGAAGAACAGAGTGTTAGATTCTGCCCCATTTATGTTTCTATTCGTGAACAAATGGTTGTGTGTCCCTGTGTGTTTCCTTGTGTTTTTTTTTTTTTTTTTTTAAGAAATGGGAAAAAGAAAAAAAAAATATTAAGCCTTTTCCTTGCTCTCACTACCCACTTTTGTCCTTCCAACACACCTCCTCCCTGCCCTTTTTGTTCTTTATTTTTGTTTTGCTAGGAGTCCACATTCCTGTTTGTAAACCTTTGTTCCCTGTTTTCTGTTTTCAGTAAAGTCTCCTTACTCCAAAAAGAAGAAGAAGAAGAAGAAGAAGAAGAAGAAGAAGAAGAAGAAGAAGAAGAAGAAGAAGAAGGAAGAGGAGGAGGAGGAGGAGGAGGAGGAGGAGGAGGAGGAGGAGGAGGAGGAGGATATTGTCCATGTGTTTACCATAGATAGCTTTTATAGTATTAAGACATATTTCTATTATACATAGTTTTCTAGTGTTTTGACTATGTATTTAGTCAAATGTTTTTTTTTTCTGCATTTATTGAGATAATTTTTTGATTCTTGTCTTTACATCTATTTAATTAAAAAATATGTTTATTGATTTCCATGTATTGAACCAACCCTGCATCTCTGGGACAAAGCCCACTGATCATGTTGTACTATCTTTTTAATATGATTTTGTATGCTGTTTGCCATATTGAGAATTATGACATCTCTGTTCATCAGGAATACTGGTCTGAAATGTTCTTTCCTTGATGTGTCTTTGTCTGGTTTTTGCATCAGGTTGATATCAGTTTCATAGAATGAGGTTAGAAGGTCTTTTCTATTTTCTATTTCATGAAATAATTTTAGAATTGGTGTTCATTCTTTTTTCAACTTCTTGTAGAACTGGGCTGAGAATTCCTCTGATCCTGGGTTTTTCTTAGTTGTTAGGCTTGTGATAATCCCTGGCTTGTGAGAATTAATGTAATATACTCATTTTGCTCTGAAACTTAACCTTTGACCTACTATAGTCCTAAAGTCAGGAAAACACCACAGAAAAGCTCTGTGGAAACAGTTCTAAAAAAGCCGCAGAAGGTGATCGATGAAGATAGGCCAAGATATTGAAATATCTGAAATTCCAGATGCTCCCACCTAGGTGTGGTGGCCAATATCTAAACTAGAATCCCTGCCACTGGGCACATGACCCCCTTGCCACACCCTCGTGGTTTAAACAAATCATTTGTTTATTTGCATCAACCCCTTGAACTAACCAAGAATCCTTTCCATATTCTCTCCGGCCACTTAATCCGCTAATTGTGTTTTAGAGTTGTTGTTGGATTTTCCGCGGTGTGTGATGATTTGCTAAGAGATGCTGTGATGGATGTGGGGTGCCTGCCTTCCCAAAAGAGTGTATATACTTCTGAAGGCCCCGGGATGGGGCCTCTCAGTGCCCCCAGTTGCTGTGCATGGAGGACTGAGCTTGCTCGCAATAAACGCCTCTTTGCTGCTCACATTGATCTGGGTCTCTGGGGGTCTTTGGGGGCCCCAAATTAAAGCATGACAGCACCTGGTTTTAATCCTTCTAGGTCAGGAGGGTTAGTGGAGAGGATTCCAAGAAGGGAATATGGATAAAAGGTCCTGATAATGGCTAGTCCTGACACCGGGCTCGGGCTCCCTCTCGGTGACCCAGACCAGTCAGCTGTCCCTGGGGTGAGGGCGGGGGAGTGCAGAGAGGAGCCAAGTCTCAAAGTCTCCTGAGTACTTGGGGTGGCAGGCCGATAAGTGAGTGGCGGGCGGCAGCGGAGTCTGATGGGGGCTGAGGAGGTTGAGAGTGGCAGAGACCAAGGCCACAAAGGGAGTGGGTCAGGTGGGTGGCCTGCATCTTCTCAGGCAGCCCAACATGCCCGAGGCTGCAGCAGTGCTGCCCAGTCCCTGACATTCGGGGACCCGGCGCAGGGCGAGGCGCCAAGTGCCATGGGCCAGTCCCCCTGGCCAGTCAGTCCTCGCACTCGGGTGGGACCCTGGGGCCCGCCTCAATTTCCCAGGGTGGTGGGGTTGGCACTGCTGCCCATGGCAGCACCACTTTGCTGTGTACCAGGCACTTAACTTGTGCATTTCCATGCTCAGTCTGCACAGAGAGGTGCAGCGCCCTGCCCAAAGTCACACTGCTGGGATGTGGTGGGATGAGCTTCCAATACCCATGCAGGCCTGCGCCCTTCCTGGCCTCTGGTCCTTCTCCCAACGGTGCTCACAGCTGGTTCCCTTGGGTCCTGGTGGGGCTGCTGAAGGTGTGTCTGGGACTTGCTCTGAAATTGGATGCAGCAGGGTGTGTGAGTTCCTTGGGACAGGCTTTTTCCATGCCTTTGTCCAATTCCTGGAAGGTCTTCCTGTTAGGTGCCCTCTGAATCTGGCTGCAACCAAATAAAACTGTTTCCCCCATCTTCAGTGCTATCTTAGGTGCCTTGCCTTGTCTGTCACTACAACAGTATACTTCTATACACTTAAACATTGTTTATCTTTTCATGAAATGGTAAACAGATGGGATTAATTGTGTACTTCAAATAACAAAATATCACTTATTATAATGGAATAATTTGCCTAAGTTCAGAAATTTAAAAAGATTGTTTTAAAGTGTGAATAAAGAAGGAGTTAACAGATGGGAAAGAGAAATTAGAAGGTTCTAAGTATGGATTTAATAGAAGGAAAATGTGTTTTGGGATAAGAGAGTGTATGTGATTAAGTAAATAAGAGGGTTTAAGCAAGTGATAAAGAAGGTCTGTTTATGTTGGCTATATAGGATTCAGTAAGTGATAAAGAAGGTCTGTGTAAGTTGATTATATATGTAAGTTTTTTGAGCAAGTAATCTTGAAGGAATTAAGCATTATACAACTGTGGTTAAACAACAACTGTTATTTTGCAATATTGTAGTATGTTATTTCTTTAAGAGCTAAACTTGATTAATATAAAACCATCAATAGTAATTGTGGTAGTATTACTCTTTTTTTGTATATTAAATGTGTTCATGTTTTCCAGGTATATAAGTCTTTAAAATAGAAGCTCAAAACAACAACAACAAACCAAACATTATATCAAGCTGGTGTTCTCCAAAATAAAGTTGCAAGGTAATTTTATAAGAATTACATATTGGAGATTTATTTATATCATTTAATTTTCTATAACTGGACCTGTTATCAATAAGATAAATATGAAGTCCTATACACTGGGTAGAATTTAAATGTAACATCATATTTTCTTAGCTAGCATTCATGTAACATCAAGCAACAATATATGTAAATTTCATAAAATGATATTTACGAAACAAAGATCAACTTCAATACTAGAACATTTTACCTAAGATTTATAAAGAGCCTTGGCTTCCCTGAAATAATGTTCTGCCTACCATCTTACTACATATCAGAATGACTCCAAAGTAGCCCTGACTTCAGCTAAAAGCCAGTACTCTTAATTTAAGGTGAAACTGACTTTGCTGGATCTTTAAGATCAAGACTTAAAGTTAAAATAAAATGGCCAAGAAAACCAATATTTGACTCTTGCCCTCTGAGTCAGTCTGAATCTAGGGAACAGGGAACTTCTCGAAAGAGTTTTGCAACTCTGGGCCACATAACCTCCTGATCAGGGAGATTAATGAGACCACTGGAGAATGAAAAGCCAATCAGTGAACTTGCTGTGATTAGAGGTTCATTTGAGACAGGAGATGTCCCTGATGCTTCCAAGGAAAGCCACATGGTCAAGCAAGACCTGGACCCATCATAGCACAGATAGTACTAGCAGAACTAGAAGCTGCTTTCAAGTTCTCCCACAAGTGACCACTGTGGGAACTCAGCTGACTCTTAATGATAGAAACAAAGTCAATTTTGACCAGATTGATCTTAAACACCTACCAAAAACAGTTAAGCTAAAACACAGTCATTCCTGGGAGTAATGAAGGACAGAAACAGCTAGAAAAGAGGAGACAGCAACTAGGCCAACAGGCTCCATGGAGAATGTTCAGTCAAGTGTGGCCTTGGCTCCTCCCTCTCACAGGACCCCTATTAGACCTCTTTATGTTTCTCCTAATAGAACTCTGTATGTTAAATTGCCTTCAGAAGTTCCTGCAAAATAAGATACACAAATTCACCAATCAGCTGGTCAATCAAGTACTTCTTTAAGACTACCAGCCCCTGATGCCCAAGACAGAGACCTATGACTCATGACCAATTCTTCTAGTGAAAAACCAGCCTCTACCTCAGAGCAAAGCCTGTCCAAGGAAGGGACATGAACTTTGTCCTTGGAAAGACCCACAGAGCACTCCTAGGCACATTCACACCCTGCTAAGTGGTTTATCTACAAATAACAGGAGGGTGTCCCTGACTCAGTCAGGCTAGGTGGAGACCCATAGTAACCCCATAGCAGCCACCAATCAGCATGAGACAGGGAAATACCTGGGATGCCAAATGACCTTCCCAGTAGTTTATGGTATTGGGAAACCATGTAATTCAGCATGAATACCCCTCTTGGCTTAAACCATTCAGTTCAAATGAATATCTGTAACCAATCACTTCAACCCAACTTGTTCCCGCCAGTGAATGTGCTAATCATGTTTTAGAGTTGTTATTTGATTTTCCTGCAGTGTGTGATGATTTGCTAAGAGATGCTATGATGTATGTGGGGGTCCCTGCCTTCTCCAAAGAATGTACAAAACTGCTGCAAACCCTGGGTTCGGGCCCTCTCAGCCTCACCAGTTGCTATGTGCACGTGGAGGACCGGAGCTAACTCCCAGTAAACACCTCTTTGCTGCTTACATCGATCTTGGGTCTCTGGTGGTCTTTTGGGGGTCCCGAATTCGAGCATAACACTAGCTCCAGAGACTCTGCCCCCCCAACGCCCTTCATAACCTCTTTTCCAGATTTTACAACCTCTCTTTCACTTCCTGGAAATGAGATCTACTCTCTGGCAGGTCCACTCTGTTTGGTCTGTCTGCTCTACAGCATCCACACAAGGAAGCATCAAACCTAAACTCCCCACACATCAGATGAGGAGCCACCAGCCAGACGAAGACTGGCAGATCAACTTCCCTCACATGCCTAGGCACAAAAAGCTTCACTACCTTCTTACTTTGGTTGATACTTTTTCAGGTTGGATAGAAGATTTCCCTACATCCAGGGAAACTGCTGACACTGTCACCTCCATCCTCATCAAGCAGACCGTTCCCAGGTTCAGACTTCTCACCTCCACCTAGTCAGACAAAGGTCTAGCCCCCACTTCTCAGGAAACAAGCAGACCAGTGCCTTCCTGCAACATTCATTGCCTCAGTCCCATCACAACCACAAACTGAATTGGACCCTCTTCCACTGGGTGACTCAGTCTTACTTCAGGATCTGCATTCTCATTGCACCCTCGCTGGATGGGACCCCATACAGTCATACTTACTACCCCAATGGTGACCAAGCTTTTAGACATTCTCCCTGGTACCATGTCTCCCACCTGAAAAAGGCATCTGTTCCAAATATCCAGTCCTGGACTTCCACCACGCCCACTAAACTCAAAATTTCTCACCAATCCTGTTCTTCTTTTACTAATCATTAAATTTCTTTCAAGTTTCTATCCCAACCACAGATGGTGCTTTAACATCCAAGTGACATGGCACCAGGATTACACCACCCACTCTCAGTTTATGGGTCAATTGCCCTTCCACTGGCTGAAATTGGGCTGTCACCCTTAACATTACTGGATTCAACAAAGCTACCTCTGATACTTCCTAGAGTCCCTACGACAGGACCAATGGCTGATACCAAGGATCTCCTCTGCTCAGGACTGATTTGATGCCATCGATCACTTGTGGTTTCAAGGAACTTTTATGGACTTTACCCCTGCCAAAATAACTGTTTATAGCCACTGGGTGTTATTTCTGGCTGCTTGGTGTTCCCAGACCTGTCCCTGAACATTCCTCCACTTTCCCCCCTAGGTCCTACGCTGCCCACCATTAAGCAGGATGTAGCCAGAGGATTTTAGGATTTCCCCATATCACTTAGAAAAACAAATGGGAGGAATGTTAGGTTCAGGACAGGCTGAACCCAGTTGTATGTAGGACAGGCTGAACGGATGTTAGCTGCAGGATAACACATGCCCCCCCCCCATTCTTTATCACCTGTTTACATCAAGTCTGAGCACTCGACCCCCACCCATCTGGTGCAACAGAAACCCACATCTGACCCCTGCCCCATATGCCTGAAGGCAGAAGAGGATACCCTTAGCAACTACTGTGTAATCCAATCATTGTCCACCAACAAGGCAGCTTGCAGACCCAGAGACCCCATTAGAATTTGGCTTTAAAAACTCCCTCCTGCTGGTGCCTCCATCTCTTGTTCTCTCTTTCTCAATCTCTTGCTTCACTCTCCATTGCTCTCTCTTTCTTCACTCTCTCTTTCTCTCTCCTCCTCTTTTGCACTGCTGCAATAAAGATCTCTTGGTCACTCCAAGTGTTGTGGTCACTTTCCTTTCACTTCCACCCCTAAACTATCATTTGGCCCTGTGTGAGAGAGCAGAGGTGGGCTTAGAGTGATCTTTGTACTCCAGAAGTGGTGTCACTCACCCAAGGAAAGTGAAATACTGGAGCCCAAGCCTTGCCTCAGGCAAAGGAACTCTTAGATAACCCTTGAAGCATGGGATTCCAGTCTGGAACAGTTGGTTTTCAATCACAGAACCAAGGCTCCTCTCCTTGGTATTGAATGTTTATCAAGCCCACTTTGCTACTGAGCAGTGAGGTTTGTACACAACAGAACCTGCCTACACACATAAGTGAAAGTGGGTGTGATACTTGCACTTACATGTAGAAGAGAAATAAAGGGAGAACAATATATGACATGCATTGCCTTCTCACTTATAACCAGAAACTTCAGCTGTAGTGAAAGACAGCATGTGCTCCAGTTCTTGCACCTGCTGCTAGTGAAGACTTTTGAGTTGGTTAAAAAAAGAAAGAAAGAAAAAGTACTAGGATCTAGTTCAAACAAGAAAATCCAAGAGGGAGATGAAGATGGAAACTAGTGTTGGGACACTTAGTGTTGGGACAACCTTATTTAAACTAATAAAAAGTAGAGGCTAGATTGAACTAGGGATGACATGCCAAGGTCAATTACAGGCTGCCTCAGTCTACCCACAGGTTGTACTCTGACCCTTCCATGGATCCCTTCAGTTGCCAGTAATAACAAGTAAAATATTAGCAAGATTGTAATTTTTAGATTCATTGGGATGTTGTTTATGTGCCATCTCATACTGTTAGCATATATACTAGTCTATGTTTACTCACTATAATTTTAAATTTATGTTGAGTTAATGTGTAGTGTGAAAAAATGAGCACTAATTTTCATAAAGTTTCCTTATTCTCCTGAAGCACCCCTTACTTTGTCTTACATAATTAGAGGCAAGGGGTAGAGTTTCCTATAAAAAACTTTTAAATATTGTGTCTTAAAATAATTGTCATTTAAAGTGGGCTTGATTAAACCATTTTAAGATCAAAATTCTTGTGACCAGATGAATCTTGATGATACAGATCCATCCCACCCAAGCATTGTGTGAAGCCTAGATCCTGGCACCCAAACACTAAATTGGTGTCCCTCAATATATTTGATAACTAAAAATTTTCCTTAAGGACTGTTCTGCCTCTTTGAGAATACTATTGAGAACATATCCATTACCTACTTTATTTTAACAAGAAAGTGATGACAAACAACTTCTTTCTGGGAAAATTATTTTTTCTGATGTGTCTGACATATAAAAAAGGCTATGATCTTGTTTAGTGACACCTTTGTCAATTATTCTAGAATCTTGGAAGGCAAGGTTATGTTTGTCTGTGTTTAATGGGAATTCACATTAGAAATGTTGACATCTAAACACTAATATCATTTTAGCAGTTTGATGTGAGAACAGAGTTGGGAAGTGACAGCCGTGTGTACGATAGTAGTTCTCAGTTGAGTAGAATATACATTCATGTCATCACTTTGGCGGGGTGGGTTACTTACTAGGGGTTGAACCCAGAGCCACTCTACCACTGAGTTCCAGCCCTTTCTCCCCTTCTTGAAATGGCAGTCTGAAACTTGGGATCTTCCTGCTTCAGCCTCCCAAATTCTTGGGATTAACAAAAAAGCAGCACCATGCCCAGCTGTAATCACTTTTAAAATAACCCTTTCTACTTACTGGTGTTCATATTAGCAAATTTGGAAAATGCAAATAGATGTACATACACCAGATCTCATGGTATGACCCATTACAAATTATCTTTTCATTTGAAACACTGCTAGTTATGATAGAGAAAAATTAAAATAGCATTTAGCTCAAGCTAGCTACAATGTAACAAAAATTTCTTCAACTTGTTTAACTTTAAAAAGGATGTTTATTTTGACTTTTTAAAAATCTTGTAAAGTGTTTGTTGCTTATTAGTATTGAAAGGTGCTGTGGAAACATGTAAGTAAAGACTTCTCAGAAGAGAATATATTTTCAATTGTATAGAGATGTATTGAATCTCTTTGACCTGAGAAGCCAGCCAAATTGAAAATAATTACTTTTTTTTTATTTTGAGCAAGTAAAATTTCCCAGAGTAAAAGAGGTCAGTACTGTTAAAAACACTGTTAAAAATCATTACTTTTTTTTCATATTCACATGTTCCTATGTAAACTAAATAAATAACGAGTTACAAAGATATTGAAAATGTTCCAGTTTCTAAGCATGGATGAAATGTCATCAAATGGACAAAACATGCATGCCTTTTTGGAGTTTTACATTTGAGAGACATAAGAGTTAATTGGAAGAAAAACAAATAATTTACCATACAATTCTGTGGTTTATAATTAAGGCATTTCATTGATTTTTTAAGATGCACATCTGAGATGGATGAAATCTTAAAATTGGCATGTTGTAACCACATGGAAATTTTTCTTTTGAGTTGAACATAGAATAAGAATGTTCTAAGTGTCTTAAAGGTGATGGCATCTCAGAGAGAATGAAACAGGAAATATATAAATATGTCAGCACATTGGTTAATTTTTAGCATCCAAAACTATTCAAAGGTCACTTGTAAAAAAAGTTACAGATTTCTATATCCTTCTTTTTTTTGGAGGGGGGTGAGTACCAGGGATTGAAATCAGGAGCACTCAGCCACAGAGCCACATCCCCAGCCCTATTTTATATTTTATTTAGAGACAGGGTCTCACTGAGTTGCTTAGTGCCTCACCATCCCTGAGGCTGGCTTTGAATTTGAGAGAGTCTTGTCTCAGCCTCCAGAGCTGCTGAGATTACGGGCATGTGCCACCACATTTCACTTCTAAATCTTTCTGTCTAAACTAGAATCTTTTTTTTTTTTTTTTTTTTTGCAAAGGTCAAGAATGTTTTATTGTGGCTTGGGTGGGGAGGGGAGCGCTGCCCTACCCTGCACCCTGAGCAATTGTTGCGAGCCCAGAGGTGGCAAGAGGGAGGGGGCCAGGCCTGGAGGCTGAATCCAGCTAGCCAACCAGGGCCCTGCCCATTGGCTGCCGGGTGGGGGGGTAACCATGGCGACGGCCATTGCTAAGGGCCAGAGCCAATCAGGGCACCACCCGGGCTGTTTCAAAAATCTCCCTGCAGCGCTTGGGGGAGGGGAGGCCAGAGCTGCGCATGGGGGAGGTGAGGTCAGAGAGGCGCGTGGGGGAGGGGAGGGGAGGTCGTGGCCCAGCAGGGAAGGTCCCCCTCCACGTTGTCTCGTGTGGGGCCTGGGCGCTCACTTGCAGCCCTTGGGCACCTTGGGGACACTGGGCTTGTCTGCCTTCTTCAACTTCTTGCTCCCAGCCGCTGCCTTCTTGGCCTTGCTGCTGCTGCTGCTGCTGCTGCCCTTGTCCTCTGTGGCAGCGGCCTTCCGGGGTGCGTGCTTGTTGGCTGTGGCACCCTTGGTGGGTCAGGGGTGCTGCCTGCTTCTTGGGTTTGTGCACTGTTAGCTGGCCGTCAGCTTTTGGCAATTGAGCTTGAAGGAGCCGGTGGCGCCTGTGCCCTTGACCTGCAGTAGCAAGTCACTCTGCACCAGCGTGCACCAAGTACTTGAGGTAGGTGCAGCTGTTCTGCTGGTTGAACCCCTCCACCTTCCTGGCCTCTGCATAGATGCCCACCAGCGACAAGCTTCTGCTTGCTCAGCCTGCGGACGTCTCCACCACTAGCTGGCTGACCGGCTGGTTCTTCTTGCCGCTGCTTTTATGCTTGGGGCCACCACGGCCCTTGTCGCTGCCCCCCACACACACCTCGCAGCCCTCCCCATGGCCCCCTTGGCGCCCAGGAGCTGCAGGGCCTTCTCCAGCTCCACCAACATGGTGGCCAGCGGGTTGGTGGCAGGCAGTGCCAGGAAGAGGAAAGTGGGGGGGGGGGCGCTCAAGGCGCGGGTCCTGGGGCTCGGCGGCAGGGCTGGGGACAGATGGACGAGCCCCATCGGGGAGCCAGGGTCGTTGTCTGGGGCAGCTCTGGGGCTCAGGGAGGGCTCAAGCTCGGTCTGAATCTCGCGGCTGCTGTGGCGCCGCTGCTCCAAAGCTGCCCGCCTTCTGGATGTGTGTGATGCGCTCTGCTAAGCTACAATGTTTTATTCAGAAGATTCCTGTACAGATCTTTCTCCTTGTGTAAAACAAATGGAAGACCAGTGTTCATCAACATGAGGACAATTTTTTGAAAAGGGTTTGAGGGAAACAAACTTCTTGGTGCTTTTCCATGAAAGCACATGGTGGGCAGTTAATGCATTTGAGGTTAAATTGTTCACACAACACAGGCAGAATTTATGGAATATGGATTATTTTTGTTTATTAGCCCAATTTCTGAAAGTTTGTAGGTCCACTTATAAGTTTTTTCAAGTGAGACATCCTTAAGTTGAATTTCAATGATTCATAGTTGTTATTGTTTTTATAAGAATGTATTTGAAAACATTTATTTTCTGTGTACAGTTTATGTAGGAAACTAGCTCCATGATATCTCTTGGCTAGGAAGCCTGTATAAGGACTTTTTCCATCTGATACTGAGGACAGGTTTCATGGGAAACTCAACCATATGAAGGTTACATACCTTTTTCCCCCAGGAGGACTTCAGCTTTGCTTATCCAAGTGTGGTCCTATGTCCTGGAGCTTGTTTGAAATGCAGACTGGTGGCGTATCTGAACCTGTGGGAAGAACCAGACAAGATATGTGACTCTCAGACTTGAGGGTATTACCAGGATTGCTGGACTAGTACAAAGTTTCTGATTCAGTAGTCTGGGTGGGAGCCTGAGAATTTTAATTTTAACAAGTTATCACATGCTGCTGATGTTGCTGGTACAGGGACCATACTTGGAGAACCATTATATTAGAGTGTCCTCATTGTACATTTTTCTCTCCTTTCCAAACTTCTTACTCATTTAAATAGCTTTTTAAAAACAGATTTTCATATTCTTTAACTTGATTGAAGGGGGAAAAAGCATTTTTTTTTTTGTAATGACCACACCAAGATTGCTTTTCAGCATCTAATTTCAGAGCAAAAAATCTCTTTAAACCTTAGTTTTAAATCTTATTTATGGGTGTCTCTTTCTCTTCTTTCTGTAATATTCTTTTTAATGTTTAAAAATTCTTTTAATGTAGATAACATGTTTTTATGGTTCAAAAGTTAAAATGACACAGGCATGCTTGGGAAAATGTGATTTCCAACTGCTTTGCCCCCCCCTTCACCCCTCTTTTTTAGATAACTACCTTTAATTTATTTCCCATAGATGTCAATTGTTTCCTTTTATAGTAGGAGAAATGCCAGTGTACTATATTCTTTTTATATAAAATGTGGTATACTATTTAAGTAATTCTATCCTATTGTTTTTTCTTTATATGCTCTTTAGATTTTTTCCTATTAGTATTTATTTAGAATGAATATAATATTTGTTTATAGAAAACACTTAAAAAAAACAGCTGTGTTTAAACAGTGTCTATTAAGTGCCTTGTTTACTTATCCAGCCCCCCCCCCCCCCGTAGTGTTTGGGTTGTTTCTAGGTTTATCACAGACCATACTATGGTGAACCAGCTTGTATACATATCATTTTATACATGTGCAAGTACATCTGTGGGATACATTCCTATAAGTGGGATCACCGTGCCAGTGGGCATTGCATTTATAATTTAGTTAAATGCTTCCTTTCTTAGGTGTTGCACCATTTTAAACTCCCACAAGTACAGTTGCTCCTCATTATTCATAGAGGATTGATTTGAGGACCCCTTTGCGGATGCTGAAATACAAGGATGCTTAAGTCTTTTATATAAAAAGCATAGTATTTGCATATAACCTATGCACTTTCTCCACATACTTTTAAATCATCTTTAGATTTCTTAGAAGACTAATACAATATAAATGCCATATAAATAGTTGTTACACTGTATTGTTTAGGGACTAGTGACAACAAAAAAGTTGGTATGTGTTCAGTATGACAATATTTTTAAAAAATATTTTCACCTATGATTGTTGAATTCAGTCTGAATACCACAGATACGAGAGGGCAGATCTCAGTGTATGAGAGAGTTCCTATTTTTTCTGGGGCCTTTCCAATGTACTGTGTACAACCCTTGAATTTGTTAACAGTTTGATAGATGAGAATTATCAATATAGAGTAATTTAATGTGGATTTCTATCATTTTTAATAAGGCTCTGCATATTATGCTTAAAAACGAATTGTATTTTTTTTCTTGTGAACTCTCTGTTAATGTTTTTTTTTTTTTTTTTTTTTTCACATTTCTGTTTTGGGTTGCTTTTTTCCCATTATCAATTTCTAGAAATTTGTAAATTGGAGAGATTAGCCCTGTGTGATATCAATTCTAGTTTTCCCCAGATTTTCACTTATTTTTATTTACCTTCACATATTTTGATATACAAAAGTCTTACAATTTTTTAAAATTTTACAGTTTATATTAATCATTATGGTATCTTGATATTTTTAAAAAATATTTCTTTATTTCTATGTGGTGCTGAGGATCAAACCCAATGCCTCACAAGTGCTAGGCAAGCACTGTACCACTGAGCTAAAGCCCCAGCCCAGGTATCTGGAGTTTAAGTCACTGAAAGGCCTCCAAGATTTTTAGAATTTGCCCATGGTTTCTTTTAGTACTTTTATGGTATCACATTTACATTTAAATGTTCAAATTAGGATTTATTCTGGTGTTCAGAATGATGCATAGGTTCAACTTTATCTTTTTCTGTGTGCCTGTTATTTTCACCTGTTGCTTTTAGAGCCCTTCTTTGAATCTCTTATGGTGTTGTTAAATTTTGGAGGTATTGGGGTGTCTCTGGGGTTTGTATTCTATTAGTCTTTTTCTTCATATACCAGTATCACATTATTGATTTTATAAAAGTTTTAATATCTTTTAAAACTAGTTTCCCCTTTTTGCTTTTCATATTCCTGGGAATTCTTGCTTGCTTATTTTCCCATGTACTTTTGAACTGTTTTCTCTAGTTCCAGGAAAACAAAAATCTAAAGGAAATAAACATCAGATTAAATGTATACATTTAAAATCTATTTAACTTCCCCAAACTTTTTTTTCAGGTTCTTAATAAAGGTGCTATGAAAGAATGTAAGACAGGAAAATAATTAAATATTTTTACTGTGGTGTTTTATGATTTTACATTTTAAAAATTATTTTATTATTATTATTATTATTATTATTATTATTATTATTATTATTATTATTATTTTAGTCTGCTTCCTTAATGTGTAAAAGGGATATTGTTTTAGGAGTGTTTGAGTTCATACAACCTCTGGGTAGTAAGGTGAATGCCAATAATGTGGGCTGTTTGAATAATGATGTTTGTCTTTCCCTATCTCTATGACTCTAATATTTTAATTTCTATTATTTTGTCATTTTAAAATGTGGTTCTGAGAAGGAGATTCTGTATTACATTTACTTGCAACATTCAATGAATTCTTTCCTCTTAAATAGGAAGTTGAAAAGATTTGAAGTAATTTTGGTGATATAGAGGCACTTCTTTCTCTTAAAAGTTTGTTGTGATTTTTTATTATAATAATTAGAAAAATTTTTACCCATATAAAACAACATAATGACAAAAGTAAACCCTCAACTCCTGCACAAAGAAATGGCCACAATTAACTCACTTTTGGAAACTTATTGATGGATATGAAAGTATATATAAGATTTTAAATACACAGCAGTCTCTCTCTATATATGAAGCTATGTGGTCATTTTTATAGTGTTCTATATATATATCTCTATTTATGAGTTGAACCTGATGTGCATAATCATGGGTGATCATTTTACTGGCTGCCTAGTTTTTTTTTTACATTATTTTTTTGTTGTTGTTGTCAATAGATCTTTATATATGCAGTGTTGAGAATCAAACCCTGTTCTTCACACATGCCAGGCAAGTGCTCTACCATTGAGCTACAACCCAGCCCTGCCTGCCTAGTTTTCTATTATTTAGAGGCATCATACTTTATCTAGCTACTCCTTTCATAACCATTTAGATTGTTACTTGTTTTTCTTTCTTGTTAATAGTGGTATATTGATTATAGTATACTTATTCACTTATCTTCTTAGAGGTATAACTGCCAGGTCAAAGATTATATACATTTTAAATATTGATAAATATAGCTAAGCTGTTATCTGTAAAAACTGTCCCCTTCAATGCCCATGAGAATCCTATTTTCAAAACCCTTGCTCACACCAAGTTTTGTTAATCTTTTTAATCTTTGCTAATTCAATAGGGAAAAAAGTACATTTTTGAGATAACATGTGTTTTATTGGTACTGGGGATCAAACCCAGGGGTACTTCACTAGTAAATTAGATCCCCAGCACATTTTATTTTATTTATTTATTTATTTATTTTGAGACAGGGCCTCGCTAAGTTTCTGAGGCTATCCTTGAACTTGTGATCCTCCTGCCTCAGTCTCCTGATTTTCTGGGATTATAGGTGTGTTCCACTGTAAACTATTAAGGAAACCTTGTGTTATTCAAAGATTTCTTTCATTCAACATTTTTATTAACAAAAGAATTCTCTTCCTTAAGAACATACTAGTGATTCTTACATGTCAGATATTCTTAGGCATTTAATGTGATGAAAATATTTAAATATATTGAGTATTTTTTAGGTCTTTTGCCTTGATTTTAACTCATTGTTAATATTTGAAAACTTGAGGGTTGGGGATGTGGCTCAAGTGGTAGTACACTAGCCTGGACTGTATGAGGCACTGGGTTCAATCCTCAGCACCACATCAAAATAAAATAAAAGGATTGTGTCCACCGTGAAAAAAAATAAAAAAAAAAAAAACTAAAAAGCAAATATTAAAAGCAATATTTGAAAACTTGATCAACCAGCTATAATTGTTTTGAACACAGAATGTTTTCTTCTGCAAAGAGTAGTACTTTTGTGTTTTATTCACCTGAAGGAAAGCCTAAAGTAACTTTCAAAATAAATTTCTTAACAATTTCCAAACATGGATACCAATGGCTGAATAGCATAAAGAATATTATTTCCGTAATTGGGTGATAATATAGCTTTTATGAGTTATGTAAACTATATGATTGTCCAATCATGTGTAAAACTATGTGTATCTCTTCTGTCCAAAGATTTTATCACTTCCTGATGAAATATGATTTTTAATTTTATGTTTGCTTTAGATTTTATTTCAATCAAATAAGAGTAACATATAAAGATGGCCTCACATGAAGCAGATTCACAACTTTATCATTGACCGACTGTTTATTCTTTGAACTGTCTTCTATATATAAAGTACATCTAGATTGCCTTTCCTGAGAGTGCTTTTCTTTTCACTTCAGTTAACATTGTTTACTGAATAACCCAAGGCTGGGACAATATGGACCAACTGGCGATTTATTCACCAGTTTTCATTCAGCACTGAATACCTACCTAAATGCTAGGCATCCACAGACATCAAAATCATTATTTACTTCTTTGTTTAATTTTTTGGTACTGGGAATTGAATCTAGAGGCACTTTACCACTGAAACACATCCCCAGCCCTTTTGTTTATTTTTTAAAAATTTTTAGACAGGATCTTGCTAAGTTGCTTAGGGCCTCACTAAGTTCCTAAGACTGGCCTTGAATGTAGGATCCTTCTGCCTCAGCCTCAACCTCCCAAAGGTTGATGCATATTATCATTATTATTTAAAGATGCAAAAGAGAATAGTATACATTTTAATTTAGAGAAGACTAACATGGTTTCTTTTAAATTTCGATGTGCATAACTGTATGGCACTTGCTGCCATAACATTCAATGGTTACTTTATTTCAAATTTTGATGTGGACTATATTTTATTTAATTTTTATAATCACATGTGTCCTGTATTTTAAATCTTTTTTTTAAAGGGCAGAGTAAGTATTTAAACTGAGTATGCTGCTGGTTCCTGTTTAAGATCTGTTTATGTTTCTCAGTATAGACATGGCAATATTTTATAAAATATGTTGTTTAAAAATAATGATAAAGTAAATGCCCCCCAAAATAAAGTAAATATAATTGTATGGTTCACATTTTTTAAAATAAAAGCAGAAAATTAGATTGCCAGACTTTGAGTAGAATTAATAAATTTTTGTCTGAGTCTTGCCTGTGAAGCTTTTCTGACTCCTAAACCAGTTTTTCACAGCCAAAGTAAATAGAAATGGAACAATTAAAGATTTAATAGATTTAAGAAGTATTTTAGTCTCTATTTTATTTACTTTATTCTAATATTTCTATTAGAGTACAGGATTCTAAAGAATACATGTAACTTGTTTTAATTATTATTTTTGCAGAAGTCATTTGCATGTGAAATTTTTAAAATCAATTAAATAATACTCTATCCAGTTTTATTTGCACTTTATTTTGCCTAACAATTGTTTCTTTTTTAATATTTATTTTTTAGTTGTATGATTTATATGTGGTGCTGAGTATTTAACCCAGGGCCCTGATGTGCGAGGCAAGCACTCTACTGCTTAGCCATAACCTCAGCCCCTAGCAAATATTTCTTAATACATAGTCTGAAATTAAATCAAGGCAGACTTGAAATTACTGAGTCTTCATTATTGGGCCAAATTAATGAGGTTTTCCTGGACTTTTCCTTCTGGTATCTTATTGTGGCTAATGATGTAATCTTATTTGTTTTCTAAAATATTGAAGTTTTAGGTTTTTGAAACTTTTCTGTGAAAGTACAGGGATTTGTTTATACAGTACCTTTCATTTTACTTATGAGTTAATTTCTTTAATTTTGTGCCCTAAAACCTACTAAAAATATTCCTGGAAAGTGAGGGATTAAACAGAATTTGTAATAAAAATGAAGACCTTTTTCTTTATTTCTCCTGTTAGCTGCATTTGTTAAAATTTTTATACTACATTTAAATAAATATTAAGACTTTATTACAGGGCTGGGATTATGGGTCAGTGTAGAGCACCTGCCTGGCATGTGTGAGGCACTGGGTTTGATCATCACCACCACAATAAATAAATAAACAAACAAACAAACAGACAGACAGACAAATAAATAAATAAAGCAATTATGTCCATCAACAACTACCCCCCCCAAAGACTTTATTACATATTAAATGGGTGGGATTTTCTGTATTTGAAACAGTTTCTTTCTATATTAGGCATAAAGTTTAATTTAGACTGGCAGAGTAAGTGATCATTTGTTTGGAAAGAGGGGTAGACAATCTTTGGTTAGTTTCATTCTGTAACCTTCCAGCTAATTGTTGAATTGCATGCTTTTTTTGTTCTTTGCTCTGTCTACTTTGGATTTGGTTTTATGGTTGGTTGAAATAGAGATTTATTGGTAGGAACATAGATTATTTTCCCATTTTAACAGATTGTGTGTTTTTCTGACAGCTTATTCTGTCACAGGCAGAGTGATTCAACCAGACCCTTGTACAGAGGTGTTAGTATATGATTTGGGCAGCCATTTTCAAAAATAACAGCTTTATTGATATATAATTCACATTACCATCAAGGTCACTCATTAAAAGTGCAATTCACTGAGTTTTAGTATATTCACACAGTTGTGTGCCTATCCAGCTATCTAATATGGAAAGACATTTGTCATACCCAAAGAAGACCCATGCCCTTTAGCAGTCAGTCTCCACTCAATCTTGCTCCATGTAGGCATGAATCTTCTTTCTCTCTTTGTGGATTTACTTGTTCTGGACATGATATATAAATGTAATCATTCAATATATGGCCCTTTGTATTTGTTTTTTTTATCCTGTTTTTTAGGTAGCACATATTAGAACTTCATTCCTTTTATTGCTACATAGTGTTCTGTTATATAGATACACTGTAGTTTGTTTATCCATTTATCAGTTGATGGATATTTGGGTGACATTCACTTTGTGGTTCTTATGATCATGCTGCTGTGAATATTTGTGTTTTTGAGTTGACTTCTGTTTTCTTTTGGGTAGATACTTAGGATTGAAATTTATGGGCCATAAGTCACTCTGCCAGACTGTTTTATAAGGTGACTCAACCACTTTATATTCCCATCAGCAATGTTTGAAGATTTCATTTCTCCATATCTTTGCCAACATTGTGACATGGTGTTTTTCCATATTAGTCATCCTAATGGGTATGAAGTGGCATTGCATTGTGGTTTTTATTTGCATTTCCCTGATAAATAATGATATTCAATAACTTTGTGTACTTGTTAGCCATTGTTTATCTTTGTTAGGCAAATTCCTGTTCAGATTCTTTACCCATTTTAAAAACTGAGCTGTCCTTTTCTTGTTTAGTTTTAATAGTTCTTCTGTATTCTGGATATACACAAATGTTCACTTATCAGATATATGAAGTATATATTTTTTTCTTATTCTATAGTCTTTTCATTCTTATAAGGCCAATAGGTTTTTTGTTCAAGTCCAATTTACCAGTTTTTTGACTGCTTATGCAGTTTTCTCTGAAATTTTTCCATAAGTTAAAAAAAAAAAGACCTTATTTCTCAACATCTTCCATTAATTTTTCTTCCTACACAAAAAATGATTATTTAGTTAACTACACAATGGGTTACAGATATTAAAAATATTTTTTGTTTTCAAATATTTTCATCACATTTAATGAAAGAAACCCAAGTTTTCTAACTTGATATCCAGTGCACTTTTTAAAAATCTGCTTAGCTCAGAATGCACACATTATTCTGTAAATATTTACAGGTGTCTAATGTATTCTGAGGACTTGACTGGGCTTGGAGATCCAGGGATGCTTGGAACATGGTCCTGTGCTTAAGGAACCAGAGGTCATGTGCCATGCTACAGATTTCTACAGAGGGTAGTGGCACCAGTGGAGAAAGAGGGGCACTGTCTGGGTGAGAAAGCCTCTCAGGGAGTCGGTGCTGGTGCTCTGTCTGCAGAGATTCATTGGTGATCAGAATCTTTTCTTATAGCCTATGATTCTTCCTTTTAGACATTTGCTGCTGCTGTGTGTTATGTACATTGGCACCAGTTATTTGTAACAGCAATATTTAGGGATATTGATGTAATGAATTGTAGACATCAATGTGATGACTTTGATACCTAGAAGCAAGCCAGAAGAAAGCCACATTTCTTTGATTTCTTCAGGTTTTCAAGAATGTGAACTTCCTACTTACTAATTAATTCAGTGTGGTGTGTGTGTGTGTATCTGAGCTCCAGACCAAACCCAAGCAATTTTGGGTAGTCAGAGCTAAAATGTGAGTCAAGGAGGAACAGCTGTTTGACTGGAGGGAAGATTGTATATAGATATTTGGGTGAGACCTGTTAAGGAATTTATATCTTTCTTTAATAATGGAAAGCCATTGATGAGTTTGGTTGTGTGTGGGGAACATGGTCCCTCCTGTTATCTGTTCCACAGAAGCTGTTTGTGTGGACTAGAGACAGGAGACTTGTGGGGCTGTGGGACTAGTCCACATGAGAGCCAATGAGGACCTGAGCTAGGGCACTGCTGATAGATGTGGACACACAGATTGGAAATGTTTAGAAGGTGCAAGTCAGAATGCTTGGCTGCAATCAACCATCATAAGTTAAAAGGAGGATTATTGAAGAAAGAATACTTCTGAAGAAAGTTTCAAAGGAATGAAATTCCACAGAAGCCAGCATTATTTTAGGCCCTTAGGGGCTAAGGGACAGAGCAGGGGCCATACTCAGGCCCTCACACAAGAGGGAGAAAAGAGGGTCTCCTTCCACCTGTGCTTTTTAAAATCCCAAGAGCACTCTTTTTTAATTTATATATTTTTTTTTAGTAGTTGATGAACTTTATTTTGTTTATATTTATGTGGTACTGAGAATCAAACCTGGTGCCTCACACATGCTAGGCCATTGCTTACCACTGAGCCACAACCCCAGCCCCCAAGAGCACTCTTAGCCTTGGGTTTTGTGACCCTGCTCAGGCAGAAGTTTTGCTGGGAGCTCTGCACCCTCATCACTAGCATTCCCAAAAGCGGGGAAGGATTGTGGAGCAGAGCCATCTATTCCTCTTTGGTTATTCAAGTTGGCTTGGGCAGATGTTAAGATCTGAAGGGGAAGGTTAGGAATGCCTCAGAAGTTTGTGGCCTGGGTAGACCATGATGACAGCATTTCTGTGCAAGAACAAGGTTCACAAGTGAGTAGACTAGAATGCAGGAAGTAAACAGAGTTCACTTTTAGACCAGCTTAGTTTGGGATGTGCCTGTCAAGATGTTATGTTTCTGTGACAATTCACTTGACTTCATTCACTAATAGAAGCCTCTCTAGGGTTTGGTTATTTTTTTTTGCTATGACTTTCCAGAGACTAGCATGGATTTTCAGAGGTACCTTTATTAGCTCTTAGATAAAGTAATTAAAATTTATTTTATACAGTGCAGCTTATTCTGTTTTTATGTTTTCTTTTATTTTTTTTGTACCACGAATTGAGCTCAGGGTGCTCAATCACTGAGCCACATCCCCAACTATTTTTTTTTCTTTTTTCTTGAGACAGAGTTCTGTTAATTTGCTTAAAGCCTCACTAAATTGCTAAGGCTGGGTTTGAACTTGCAATCCTCCTACTTCATGTTTACAAGCCACTGGGATTATAAGTGTGTGTCACCAACCTGGCTGAGCAATCTTTCTTAATGGACAAAGAACAGTAGATGTTGTTTAACTGTTCTTGCTCCTATGTTAGTGAAGTCTGAATTGAAATTTCTTTCTGCATCTCAAAGAGTACAATATACTGTACAGCAACTCTAAAAGGGTGGAAGTTATATGGTTTCTGAGAACTTCTTTTCTGGATGTAAATCCATGAAACATCAGTGTGTGTAGCAGTTAAATAGGAATTTTGGTCAGAGAACAGTGGAAGGCTGGCCTGGAACTACACTGTTACTCCAACAGCATCATTCAAACACTAGCATTTTGGGCTGGGGATGTAGCTTGCTTCACATGTGTGAGGCCTTGGGTTTGATACTCAGTTCCACAGACAACTCATTGTTCTGTTTTCATTAATGAAATACAAAGTCATTTTTGGAGGAATGAAGGATAAATTACTCATTTATATATCTTATGTGTTATAACATGACACAAATCATTTGCTTATGTGATAAACACTGCTACATATAAGATCAGAATTGTTTTGAATATTTAAAGTCACTTTATACATGGTCAGTATTGAAAATAGCATTGCAGGTAAGGCCATTTCATAGATGTCATTTTACTTAAGAGATCTTGATCTTTCCTAGCTTTGCAAGATATGACAATGAAGGCTAGCTGAATGCTAATACTTGGAAGATAAATTGTTGCCCACACCAGCTCTGCCACTATGTTGTTTCTCCTCCATGCCAAGGCATATGGTCAGATTAAGGTGAATTCGAGAAAAATAAATTTGCTGAGATTAAATGGGAGGTACTCATGGTGGGATGAATCCATATTCTCTGGCAGGTGTGGTCCTATTTGGGGCCCTCTTGATAAAATATTCAAGATATACTCTGTGCTGTTAGTAATGGGAAGTAGCTCAGTGACCTTGGACAAGTATATTAAGGTCAGTGACACTCTACCTGTCTATAATATTCTCCATTATAGCATTGTTGTGATGATGAGCAGAGCTGCTTCATATCAACTGGTAAGCACAGTGCCAAGAACATTTCAAATTACAAGTAGATCTTACTCCACACAACAGTGTTTTCTTCAAAGTAAAATGCAAAAGGAGGGCAGTAACTGACATCAGAGGTATCAGAAGTAACCACAAATTGGCTCTTAGCTTCAATGGAACTCAAGCTGTAGCAGGTGTAATTTCACAATTTTAATTAAAATCAGTATCAGAGGTGAGATGTAAATTTTCATAATTTTAACTATAAGCAGTTAAATTTCTGTGCTTTTTTCACAAATTTACCTAAATCAAGCCATTTTCATTTGTAAAACTCCAAAAATCAACAAATAGAAGATGAAATAACTGAATACTATGGTTGGTTTCATCTTTTGTTTAGTGGACACTGCTTATCAGTGAAGATGAGAATACTTGGATATTGTGCTTGCAGAGCTCATGGTCTAGGTTCCATGGTTACTGAACACTCAGGATTAGTAGTGTTTAATGTAGATATGAATTTGGGTATGATGTGTTTGGAACACGGGCAAAGTAATCATGTCAGTCAAAATTCACTAAAAGCTTATGGTTTAGCAAAATTACCTTTTAGAACACAAAACATGACATTTCTGAAGAACCTGAAAAAATTAGAAGAAGAGTAACTTTCTAAGGGAATTGGAAGCACATGCCATCCAGTTATCACTGACAAGTGATTTTTATATATTTTGGTGTACATGGCATGAGTTTGTTGGGTTCTTTAAAAAAAATATTCACTAGTTCTAATCAGTTATACATGAAAGTAGTTATACATTGTACACAAATGTAGCAGGTGTTGGGTTCTTTTAGAGAAACAACCTTAAAGGGTAGTATCATTGCAAGGGAAAAAGATAGTGGATGGTTTTCAAAGGGACATCCTTACTAAGCTGTAAAATGTCTTGAATATTGTGGCAGAGCTATAGATGGTTATATTTATGATGAATAATTAAGGTTGTATCTTCTATAAGATATAGTAATTTCTATTCTTGGTCCAGTTAGCTGAGTTCAGTAATGAAGAATATGCTGTTAGAGTGTTATATTTAATACCCACTATTAGAATATTTACTTAAAATTTTCAGTTTGTTATTGGTATCTTAAAAAAATCATTTGGGGTCAGTCTTCACATTCTTTTATATTTCTAAGCCAGAATGACCTCTTAGAGCTGGTAGACTCAATACTTGCTGTGTGTGGAATAATTTTTAATCTTTTTTCTGAGTTCACTTAAGATATGAGATATACTTGTCATTTTGGAATTCTAAACTGTTAGGATACAGTTCTCCAGTCTTGTTATCGTTGAAATTTAATATTTTAACCTTTAATTAGAAGAGTCACTGTTCTATGCTGTGGTATGTTTCCATTGCTATTTTTTCATCATGTGATTTAAGTGTTGCTAAACTTTACAAATTATTCCAAAAGAAGACATGGAAAAACTTTGTAATTTGGTGCTGTCTATTCTGCATGAAATCCAGCACTTTCAACACTGCTATGTGCAGTAAATATTTATTTGAATTAGAGATTTGCTTTAGGGCAGCTTGCAAAAGTAATGTTTTCAGTATTCAGTGACTGAGCCTTCAGTTTAGCTAAACATTCAGACTTCATTTGAAGCCAGTAAACAGACAACTGTGCAATCCAGGGAGACCAATTTCTTCACTTTTATATCCACTAGTAATTTTCTTTTACAGTCATGTTTACATAGAGTAAAGGTCAAAGGAAAAGGTGTATTTGGAGCAGTTACATGAGTAAGTTTGCTACAGTGAAAGATTTTCTGTATGCTGATGAGTAACAAGAGGCAGGAATCCATTAGGCAGCTCTTTGGTCAGTCATATTTCTTAGAATGCTGCTGCTCTTTTTTTTTTTTTTTTTTTTTTTGCATTCAAAGCAAGCTGTGGTTAGGTGCTGAGCAACTTGTTGAGGCAGCTTGTCTTCCCGGCCTCCTCATGATGCACCTGTGGTACTCACTATGCATCCTGCTGACTGACAAGGCATTCTGCCAGCCCCAGCCTCATGTGCTCCTGGTAGTTGCAGGCTCTGCAGGTGACTGGGAAGGTGAGGAAGGATGGCCATGCCTGATGCAGGCACTCTATGCTTGTGGACTGCCTTTGTTTCACTAGGCTGCACTTTCAGAGCACAGGTTCAAGGATGAAATTGTTGAGGATTTTAAGATGGTGAGCACAGCACAGCAGAACAACTGGAGGCCCTTCTGGGCATGGGACCTTTGGTACTCGTGAGGCTGGCACTGTCTGCCCAGAGTCAGAAGAAGGAATGCTGTTGGTATTTCATGAAAATATGGCCTTGGACAAAGTTCACTTGGACTGGAGGAAGGCTCTGTTTGGGAACTCAGTGGTCAAAGACCTGCTGAGAGGATCACAAGCCCAGTGCTCTTGCCTGAATTTACCTGGAAAAGATGAAGGAGGCATCTTTGAGGTTCCATGTATTGTGGATAAGAAGTGTGACTATCAATCTGGATTTGGTCCCTAAGCAGTGCTACGTGTGGGAGGAGGGGCCTGACCTCTTGGACTCGTGTTCCATTTCTTTCTGGAGAGAACAAATCTGACTTCACAGCTGCTGCTGAGATCAGGCAGTGGTGGGTGGGAACTGGTGCTTTGTGGTCCTGTGCTTAGGTCGTTAAGCAGTCCAGTTAAGTCCACTCACCACCGGTGGTATCCTGGCTGACCACATGCTTGAGACCCAGGGCCTCAATGCTGAGGAGCCTTGGACCAACTCCATGTGGCAAAACTGCACTCAACTTCACATGAGGATCTGTGTCTCACTGGCACACCTAGGCAGTCATATCCAGCTTTGAACATCTGAACACACAAGGTAATTTTCATGGAAAAACTGCCCTGCCAGTGTTAACTGCATCATCCTGGCTGATGGATCCTCTTCTCATTTTAAGTTTGAGGAGATTGAGGCATGGACACTAAAACAAAATGCAGAGGCCGTGTGAAAAGACAGCTGTGATTTGAGCCATGAATGCTATGGAGTCCACTCTCTTTCTCCTGTGTTACCCTGTTGCCATGTCCCTCCTTGGTTTTGGGAAAGCCTACTTATTGCAGAGTGTATAAGAGGGTGGAGTGCCATATGGCAGTCTCACAAAGCATTTCATATGATGTCTCTTTCTGCAGAATTGGGTGGTGGGGGGCAAAGCCACCTTCCTAATAGCCAGGGAAAGGATGCACTTCATGCTCACTTGGCAGGGGCCTCTGCCCACTGGAGGCCAAAGAGAAATGGAGGACAGAAACTTAAAAGACAAAGTGATCTTTTCCAAACCACGACCCATTCAGGGGATTCTCCAGGCAGCACCTTTGAGGAGCACCTCTGTTTTGTACAGTGAGGCTAATTCTGTGTTTGGTCCACAGACATCTGATGTCCCATTATTCTTTATCCTGACCATCACTTTGACTCACTACTGGGCATTTCCTCCAAGACAGCTACCTGTGGGGCAATAACTCATCTCCATGAGAAAATATGAGACACCAAAAAGACCAAAGCAAAAACTAGTTAAGAAACTACAAATAATATGTAAAATCGATGGCCCTTGTTAGCTTTAACAAACTGATGGATTTCTTTCCCCATGAAACAATGAAAGTTAATGTGGATTACCTAGTAAGTTTTGAAATAGAGATGACAGTCATTATTCCAGGATATCAGGTTAAAAACATTCTTAGGAAACATGCAACCTTGTTAATTATGTTTTTCTTCAAACTGTAGTGTATTACAGAATGAAGTTTACTGCCTGACACTAAATTTGTTACTGCTCTACTCTTCACAATCTCACATTTGTATTTTACCCATAATGTGCATTTATCTTCCTCAGGCTGATTGATTTTTGAGTGAGAAAGATACTTGCCTCAGTGGGCACAGTAGGTCACTCTCAGGCTTTATCATGATGTGCTCACCAGGCCCTCATGTGCTCACACATGAACTTCACACCCATCTTTCCTGGATGTACAAAACCACATCATCACTAGATTCTTAGCCATGAAAAGTTCTTGTGCCACCTTTGCTTATGAACTTGATGGAAGGGGCTGACTTTATGAATTGTTGTCTCTCAGAGTTTCTGGTGATGCTGATGATGGCAATGATGATGATGACAATAAATGTGATGGTGATGATGGTGATGATAATGATGGTGGTGATGATAGTAGTGGTGGTGGTGGTGATTATGGTGGTGGTGATGATGATGACGGCAGTGGCAATAATGATGACAATGATTATGATGGTGAAAACAGCAATGGTTATGCCAATGATAGTGACATAATGTTGATGGGAATGATGTCATGAAGAGGATGATGACCATGTGACAATGATGAATGTTAGCAGCTGACATGAATTAGATTATTTTATCTTTCCCATTGGGCAGAGTCCAGCCTAGATTCTGTTGCCCTCAGACTTGGTCATGTGATCTGTTTCACCAGTGAAAGAGAGTGGACAGTGGATTCTTTGGGAGGCATGATGAGATTCCACTTACACATTACGGTTTCTGTTGGAAACATGGCCTCACATCTCAGCTCTTCAGAAACAGGTTTAGGTGGAGAAAGGGACTGTGAAATTGGGTGGTGTGTGCTGAGTTCCTGTGGCAGATGTTGTTTCAGGATTTGTCTGAGCAAACATTTATTGAGCATCTCTGTTCTAGGCATTGGGGATAGAATGTAATTGGAGCTTATAATTTTGAGAGGGGAGAGAGAAAAAAATATAGGGTAGATCAGGAAAGGTAAAGGCAATGGGCACAATGTGGGGGGCACAGAGATTGTCTGTTGGAGACAGGGATGAGAGGGGGAACCTACAGACTGTTGAAAAGCTCATGTCCAAGCAAAATCCAGAGGGAGTGAGTGGGTAGTCCATATGATAAGTGGGGACGGGAAAGTTCTAGAGAGAGAAGTGGAATGACAAGGGCCCTGGGGATAACATAGAAAGCTAACCAAGGGGGACAGTCCTGGATGAGGAGGCCAGGAACTCCAGGCAGGGCCTCCATGGGATTACCAGGTCCAGAGACCCTGCCACCCTGGACAGCACTTATCCATATTCAAGAGTCCAAGAAGATGATCAAAATGTCAATCCACAGGGAGCCCTTAAAATTCAGCTAATCCCACTCCACTGTGCATACATAAGTTGCCCCTAGTACCCCAGATTGCTATGTCCTATTCTGTGGGTGCAGCCCCGTGTGTCCCTGCTGGGCACCTTCTCTCCCTTGAGGCTCTAACTCACATGTCCCAAATGTCCCTGTGGTGTGTCATGTCTTATCATCCAAGGACCCTGGAATCTTGCAAAATAACTGCCAGCATTCGAGCAGGCCTTTGTCACCCTGCTTTAGCAGATCTCTTCCTTGTTCTGATTTTCAATTTTTCCTGTTCTTGAGTGGCATCAGATAACTCCGTGGTTGCTCCATGTGTTTGCTCCTAAATTACATCTTCACTAAAGACAGAATACCATTAGTTCAAAAGCTCATGAATGCCAAATCCAAACTTATTTACCCCTAATTATTTTAAAAATATAGATGAAAGTAGAAAAATTCTCACCATTCACATCCCACCTGCTTTGGGCACCTAGCATCTAATGTCCAATTAAAAGAGGGTGTGGTTAAGAGACCCCAAGGTGATACCACCCTTCAGATTTTTATAACCCCTGCCATACTTCTAGCTATATTACCTGGGCAAATAATTTCCAGAGACACTTTCTCTGACTCTCTTTTTCCCCATGAGTTCACTTGAAATTCTCAACTTTTGGATGATGGCTCTTTGTCATAATTCCCTGGACAGTTTCATGCTGTGAAGGGTGTTATTTTTTTTTCTTTTTCTTTTCTTTTCTCTTTCTTTCTTTCTTTCTTTCTTTCTTTCTTTCTTTCTTTCTTTCTTTCTTTCTTTCTTTCTTAACTAGGAATTGAACTCAAGGGCATGCTTAACCTTTAAGCCACATCCCCAGGTTTTTTTTTTTTTACTTGTTTGTTTGTTTTTTTTTAACATGGTCCCTCTAGGTTGCTTACAATTTTAAGTTGCTGACTCTTGTTTCAAATATGTGATTCTCCTGCCTCATTCACCAAAGCTGCTACAATTACAGGCTTGAACCACCATACACAGTGAAACATAGATTTTTTTTTCCAATGAGACCCTCTCCCATAATTGTATTTTTATGCCTTATAAGCATCCAAAACCCCCAAATTTCTTACAATAGTCAATTTCAACTCCATCACACCAGAAGCAATCACTATTTTTATATTTTCTCAACTGATTATAGTCTGTGTTAGAATTTTATATAAAACACAAGAGTTTATGTATTTTTATTTAAATAAACTTTAGTTATCTTGTTTTATTATTAATTCATAGTACATCTAACAGTAAGGCATTGAAGGACTTTACTAAATGCTATTCAATGCATAGGTAAATTGGCCAGAGTGTATTTAATTTTCTATTTGTAGACTCCAAACTACAAATATTATGTATTATGAATAAAATGTTACTAAATGCTACTTTTGTGATGTGTGTCTTCACTTCTCTTGGGTAAAACTTCAGAGTGGAGGTTTGGGGACTCACATTTGGTGTCTATGTTCAATTTCAGAAACAAAAATGGAAAATACAAGTTTGTTTTTCAAAATGTTGGGTCCATTATATATACTCAGAAATATCACAGAGGATTTCCAGTTCCTCTGCAATCTTGCCCACATGAGGGGCTATTAGCCTTTTGTATTTTAACCACTCTAATAAATATGTAACAATATGTCATTCAGATTTTAATTTACATTTATCTTAAGACTGGTTTCTTTTTTGTTCTTACTGATATTTTGTACATCTTCTTTTAAGAACCATTTTCTAATCTTTTGCACACCTCTAGGAAATGGGTTATGCCTCTTTATCATTGAGTTTTAAAAATGTTTTTATATATCATTTACCAGAACTTTGCAAAATATTTGTTTTGTAACATATTGTCTGTAGGTGAGTAAAACAACGTATGACTGTGAGCTATATATTTCCAGTTCAAAATTCAAATTGTATCTTACTTTTTTGATAATTTTATTGTTTTACCATACAAAACTTCACTTATTTTAGGAAAACAAAAGCAATCACATGAACAAGCAGCTGTAGTCTTATAGAGGTCTGCCTTAAACATTTCACAAGTGCTTCATGCCAAACTCTGCTGGAATATCTAATTGAATCTCGACATTGACCATTTGAAGAAATCAAATTTAACATAATTTCCCTATCAAAGTAAATGTAAGCCTTAATGTTAAAACTAGATAGAAAATATACAACAAATGTTGGTAACATGAACTGTGCTAAAGAACTTTTAAAGAGAAAAAAAAACAATTTTATATTTACTCTTGTATTGGAAATTGTTTTCAATTATTAATCTTTTCACCTGGTGTGGTCACCATTGGTATGAATATTTCAATGACATAATATAAAAAAAAAATATTTAAAAGGCCTGGGATTTTAAACCAATCTTTTGACTCTGAACAGTATTAATCATGAACGCAGCCTAATTCCAGTATAAGATTGGGAGACATCTTGTCAAAAAGCTATAAAAAGTTTATTTTTATTTTCTGTAAGAAAACTAAAATTTCTCTTTGGCCTGACAATATTTTGATGTTTTAAACTTGTTTGGAATTTCTACCTGTGCTTTGAATTCACCTATGCCTGGCTATCCCTGACCGGATAACAACCCTCTCTAAAACCTTACTGGTGCCTCATAAATCCTGGCTCCCACTGACCAAATAACAACTCTCTCAAAATCTCAGTGGCAGCTCATAAATTCTAATGTTTGGAGTTGAAATTATTCCCTACCTTGAAATGTTGAGACATGTAGATCCTTAACCTGCTATCTGCCTTTGTTTTATGCTTGTCAAAATCTTGTTATCTGTATAGTACCAGAGACACCTACCTTCTTTGTAACATTTTGTGCTGTAAAAACTTTTTCCTGAAGATCAGGGGGTGATCTCTAGCATGGAGTTTTGTAAGAGAGAGTTCTGTCCAGGTTTTGTGTACACAATACAATCTTGATTTAATTTGATTTCAAATCGGAGTTGGTAGTCTTTTCTTTGTGTTCTGTTTCAACATTAACCTTTTTTTTAACTTCACTGTAAATAAAACCAAAGAACAAAACAAAACTCCTGTAAATGAACCAGGTGCATAATAATAGCCATTCTTTACTGAAAGCACCATATTGATTATAGAAATGATATAAGCTTAAAAATTAAAAGATAGCTCAAATATCAAGGAAGTTTAGAAGTTAGAATTTTTTTTTTCTTTCAGAATATAGGTGGTAAAATAGGTAGATGGAACATGTGCTGGGATAAATCAAAAGTCTTTGTAGAGGAGGCAGCAGAGATTTGAGTCTTTCTCAGGTCTATGTTTTGTACAGAAGAGAAAATGTGAAGCATAACTATATCAAGTAATGTGCAAAAAATCACAAAAATATTTATTATAAAAAATCATATCTACAGAAATGGTTCAAAAGAAGCAGTTTTTTTGTCAGGAATAAACATTTGGACATGAATGGAAGTTTTGGTACTATTTTTTAAGTAGTTTTACTCATAGAGAGTAATCGTTATACCTTTTCTCCATTTTACAGGTTGGAATTAATTACAATTTATATATCTGCTAAAAAAGGTACTGAACACAGAAAAATATTAGTTGCTCATGTTTAAATCACCTACATTATTTGATCCTTCCCTTTTTAAACCAAAAATATGCATAAAACCATCTCTTAATAAATATCTCTATCTCTGTATATTAGCAGCAACTCAGTCATAAAGTATACTATGATAACTTGTCTCTTCATGTACTTATAGATTATGAATTTGCTGCTTAGCATTTAGATATAATTTTCTATGGTGTTCTCTACTTATTTATGTCTCTATGCCAAGTTTTATACCAAGCTCTTAGTATGTGCCTTAATTACTCTGTGTAGCAATGTAGGATCCATGTCTTATTTGTGATACTTTGTTCCCAGAACTGTGTCTAAAGGGAAATATGTACAAGAAGATTATCCAGGCAAAAAATATCTATCTAACATTATATTTTATTTTATACTTATTTATATATTTATGTATACATATTATTTTTTATTATTTAAAAATACATTTTGTTCTGAAACTACAGTGATACTAGTGTATTTTAGCTTGAATTATTTGTGAGAAACAATCAAACTAAAAAAGACATTTCTCTTTGTTGGCTGGTGTTTTTTTTTTTTTTTTTTTCAACTGCAGGAGCCTAGTGAAGAATGGCAGATATAGATGTGTAACTCTCTAGTTTGAGGCAGACCCATCAAATTAGATGACGTTTTGCTTCTGCTTTCTATCTTGATCATTAGAAACATACCTTTATATTCACATGGAACGTTTTTGGAATTCTGTTCTCTTAGTTCTTCTAAAAAAATAAATAAAAGTGAAAAAGAATGCAGGAAAGATAAATAAATAATTTCAAACAATTCATTTTTTAAATATTTTTTCAAATTACCAAAAATTCTGAAAATTTAGAAAAGTTAAAAGCTTTAGAAATAGCCTAAAGCAATTTTCTCTTTTGCTCAGGACAGTAGACTATATCTCCAACTCATTCCTCTCTAGAATTGTACTGTGTGCAAATATGAAAACAAAATGTGCTAAGATGCCCCACATGGTTTATAAGTTTTAAAATCCTCACAGGGGATCAAATGTGCCATTTTCCTACTTTACAAATTACAAAATCTGAACTTTGTATACTTAGCAAACATTTACAAAACTGTAATTCAAAATGACCTAAAGAATAAAAAAAAAAAAAAAAATGAAGAACTGACCCACTGAACATTAATCATAGGGACTTATACTATTGAAGCCATTATATTAAATGTCTTTTTATCATTGTCACAATTTTCCATGTTTATATCATCAATATATTAATCAAAATTTTTACCCACTTAATAACAAATACCTTCATTTCTATTTTAATTGTTTTTTAAGAAAAAATAGTAGTAATTCATATTAATAACTTAGTGTTAATACTTATTAAAGTATGAAATATATACTTTAAAAGCTATGGCTCTCACAAGTGAAAAATCCAGTCTAAATTCCTCTTAAGATTGGGATCCATCTCATCACACAGCCATGAAAAGTTAATTTCTGCTTCATTATAAATTACTGTGATATCTAAACTTGCTTGAAATGCCTGCCAGTGCCTTGAATTCACCCATGCCTGGTTTTCCCTGATGAGATAACAACCCTCCCTGAAAATTTAGTGATGACTCATAAATTCTGGCTTTCCCTGACCAAATGACAACCCTCTCTGAAGCCTTAGTGGTGCCTCATAATTTCTGATGTTGTGATCTAATTTTACTCCCTAAGTGATGAACAATTTTAAACCATTAACCTTGTACCTGCCTTTGTATTATGCTTGTAAAAATCAGGGTTGTTTTCCCTGATAACAACCCTCCCTGAAACTTTAGTGATGACTCATAAAGGGCTATCTGGTCTCAGATTCAATATACATGATTTGAAGCCCCTTCCAGTCAAGAGCATTTTGTGGGAACTGTCCAATCCTGTGTGTCATCAGGGAGGAGGAGAGTGGGATTTTACTGTTATTTCTTATCTCCTAAGTCCTCCATTTTTGCCATTTGGCTGGCTTTTCCTGACCAATAATAACCCTCTCTGAAACCTTAGTTGTGTCTCATAAATTCTGATGTTGTGATCTAAACTTATCCCCTAAGTGCTGAACCATTTAGACCATTAACCTACTCTTTGCCTTTGTATTGTTTGTCAAAATCCTGTAATCCTTTTAAGTTCTCAAGACACCCCCCTTTTGCAACTTTTTGTGGTATAAAACTGCAGTCCAAAAGAGCTGGAGTGCTGTCTTCTATTCCCATGGGTTTCAGGAGAAACTGTTATCCTCAAATTTGGGACCCCCAAAAGACAACCAGAGACCAAGATTGATGTAAGCAGCAAAGATGCATTTATTGTTGTTATGCTTGAATTCTGGACCCCTAAAAGACCACCAGAGACCAAGATCGATGTAAACAGCAAAGAGGTGTTTATTGCAAGCTAGCTCGGTCCTCCGTGCATGCACACACAACAACTGGTGACGCTGAGAGGCCCCGAGCCCAGGGTTTGCAGCAGTTTTATAGTCTTTGGAGAAGGCAGGGACTTCACATACATCATAGCATCTCTAAGCAAATCATCACACACTGCAGGAAAATCAAATAACAACTCTAAAACATGATTAGCACATTCATTGGCGGGAACAATTTGGGTAAGGGTGATTGGTCAGTACAAAAGGGGTATTCATTTGAACTGATTGGCTTAAGGCAAGAGGGGAGTATGTGCTGAACTACATGGTTTCTCAACACCATAAACTACTGGGAGGGTCATCTGGCATCCCAGGTATTTCCCTGTCTCATGTTGATTGGTGGCTGTTAGGGGGTTTCTATGGATCACCACCTAGCCTGAGTCAGGGAAAACTGGTGCAGCAGATCTCTCCTGTTATTTGTAGATAAACCATTTAGCAGGGTGGGAATGTGCCTAGGAGTGCTCTGTGGGTCTTTCCAAGGACAAAGGTCATGTCCCTTCCTTGGACAGGCTTTGCTCTGAGATAGAGGCTGGTTTTTCATTGTGAGCTAGCTCAGTCCTCCACGTACACATCAACTGGTGATGCTGAGAGGCCCTGAGCACAGGGTTTGAAGTAGTTTTATACACTCTCTGGGGAATCCAGGGACCCCACATACATCATAGCATCTCTTAGCAAATCATCACACACCGTGGGAAAATCATAAAATGAGTCTAAAACATGATTAGCACATTTACTGGCGGGAACAAGTTGGGTAAGGGTGATTGGTTAGTAGAAGAGGGGGATTCATTTGAACTGATTGTTTAGGCCATGAGGGATGTACCTGCTGAACTATGTGGTCTTCTAACATGTTTTCAACCACCTTAAACTACTGGGAGGGTCATCTGGCATCCCAGGTACTTTCCGTATCTCATGCTGATTGGTGGTTGCTAGGAGGTTGCTATGGGTCCTCAGCTAGCCTGACTGAGTCAAGGAGACCTGGCTCAGCAGATCTCTCCTGTTATTTGTAGATAAACAACTCAGCAGGGTGGGTATATGCCTAGGAGTGTTCTGTGGGTCTTTCCAAGGACAAGGGTCATGCCCCCTTCCTTGGACAGGCTTTTCTCTGAGATAGAGGCTGGTTTCTCACCTTGTATCTTATGTTTTTTATGTATTTTTCTAGCTGTAGCTGGAAACAATACTTTTATTTCACTTATTTATTTTTATGTGGTGCTGAGGATCGAACCCAGGGTCTTGCACATGCGAGGTGAGTGCTCTACCCCTGAGCCAAAATCCCAGCATCTTATGTGTTGTTTTTTTTGGGCATTTTTTACTTTAGAGGGTTTCTTTCCAGTTCAAAGTTCAATCTGTCACCTAAAAAGAACAGAGATCAAAAGAATTTAAATAAAATTTGATAGTGATTGTCATTGTTTTATATTAATTCCTGAATAATATACAAGCATATATAATTCATAAACTGAAATAAATTTATATGTAAGTTTAAATTAAAATAATCTGTTGGTTGAGCTAGGATCTCACTTCTGGAAAAACAAACAAACAAACAAACAACAACAAAAAAAAACCAACTTGCCTTAAAATAACAGCAGCCTGAGGCTCTGGGTTATATTTCCAAGATTAAAAAAAAAAAAAAAAAAAAGCAGGGCTCAACAACCTGAGATTCTAACCCTTATTCATGTCTAGATTGGATAATATTCCCTGTCACTCAAAAAAAGGGCTCACTGGTCTCAGATTCAATGTGCATGATCTGAAGCCCCTTCTAATCAAGAGCATTTCGTCGGAATTGTCCAATCCTGTGCGTTATCAGGGAGGAGGAGGGTGGGCTTTCACTGTTACTTCTTTTCTTCTAAGTCCTCTTTTTCTTTCCATTTGGCTGGAATTTAATCTCATACTTCAGAGTCGCAGATTGCTCTGCTGTACAGAAACTGAGGATCCCAAGCAGGCTCAACTCCGGAGAACCAAGAAATGGTGAGTGTGCATTGGCCTAGTGAGGGAGGCTGGGGGAGAAAGACTATTTATTGGAACCACAAGACTGGCTGTGGTGAAAACAGGTGGTAGCAGATTGGGACTCTGGGCAGTCTCTGCAGGCTTTACTCCTCCACTGGGCCACTATGTCCTCAGTCCTACTGGCCAACCAGGTGGGGAATATGTCAGTGGAAGAGACTCTTTGCTGTCTTCCTTATGCTTAAAGGGCATCCTCAGTATCTGCCTAAAATACTATGTGTCAGGTGTGTTCCTGCAGCCCAGTGTCTTACCAGATGCTGGAGATTGACAGGTGGAATAATTATCAAAATCAAATCTCCACAGGCCATTTTCTTGAAGGAAAGGACCTGTTGTTTGGGGGCACCTAAATTCCTCTTGAGCCAGCTAACTTTTATTTTGACTTTCTTTTATTTTTACATTTATTATTATTATTATTATTATTATTATTATTATTATTATTATTTAGGTAGTTAGTGTTATTAGGTAAATCAGGTCTAATATCAAGTAAAATGAAGAATGAACATTATATTAGAATGGAGTTCAGGAAAAGGGGAATTGAAAATGTCCCCAAGGCCCAGAGCCTGTCCCAAGGAAATGTTAATGAAGCAGCTCCCAGCAAACAGGGAGATGATAATCCAAAAGCCTTTCCTGCCCAGATTACTGCTTCAGCCCACCTGTCCCCCAGCCCTTGGGCCTTCCCATGTACATTCCATCACTGCAAGATAACAGATCAAAGGACAGAAATGTGGGAAAGATGAAGGAAGAACTTAGTTATAAAACAAATAAGATCTTGCCCTTCCATGGATTCCTCCTCTTTTTCCTCTGGAGAGAAGTCTTTTCTACTATCCTTTAATAAAGCTTCAATGTTCCACTCTAAACTTGCCTTGGCATGCTTTTCTGATATTATACTTCAGCATTGCAGAGGCAAGGACTTGTCACCGGTAAACAGCCCTAATAGTAGGTTTAAATTTATTTTGAGAAAGGTCATAGCTAAATTGCTGAGATTATTTTTGTTATGGTTGATTTATCTAGACTTTGCTATCACAATAAAGCATACAGGTTTTACATACAAATGTATTCATATGGGGATTATATTTATATTGTGATACTTTGATCATTATTGTAATATTATGATTTCTCAATATATATGAATAGTAGGCCATGATAAGTTCTTTTTTTTTTTTTTTTTTTTTTTGCTCTTATAATTGAAAAGGTTTTTGGCTAAAGTTACATATAATTTTGTAGATTAATTTTTAAAATTTATGATTTGGTTACTTATTTCATTTAAAGTAAGTCTTTTTGATTTTTTTATTATTTCATTATTGTTGTATTTAATAGTCAGGACTATTTTGACATAATCATAACACATGAAATATAATTTGCTACCCATCAGTATCCAGTAGTTCCCCTTTCCCTATTCTTCTACTTTCTTCTATTGTATAATTATTTATAGTTTTTTAAAATTATTACATTATAGAATACACATAAAAGTAGACTTCACTGTGATATATTTATATTTGTACATAGCAATTTTGGTGAGATGCATTGGGGATTAATTTGGGGGAAAATGATCACCTTTATAATGATGAGTTTTATCATCTATACATGGGATGAATAATTCAGTCTTTGATGTGCTTCTCATAATTTTTATTTTCTTATAAGATCTACATATTTTGTTTCTAAAAATTTACATATGTAAAATACCACTTTCATAAGGCACCTATGTAAAATTTATACATAGTGTTTTATGCTCTTTTTTAAACTGGATATGTTATGAAATGTGACTGGCCTAGTGACCATTTTTCCTACAAATTATTATTCACCTCTTCCAAGATGTGTATTGTATTGAGCCATGCCCTTGGACTTAAAGTGTTTGGATGAGTACCATTGCGTAATTTTATGTTATCATGGTTACATATGCTCTAATTTCACTTAGTCTCTATGATGGGAAGTATCATGTATAATCAATAGCAAAATATTTTCCACAAATAGATACTAATTTAAACTCCTTTTGAGTTAATTATTATTCATTTGTTCTAAAGTTTATCAATATTATTATTTTTTTTCCCAAATTGGGTTTTTATTTTGCATTTCTTTAATTTCTAAAAATTTTGAATTTTTAAATCTAATAAACATAACTCATGTATAAATTTGCAGTTTAAATTTTTGGCCTTTATATTTTATATGATTTCTGGCTTAAAAGATGAGAAAATGGATCCAAAAATGCAGCTAGAGTTTGATTTCAACAAAAAGAAAAAAGTTTAAATTATTTTTAAAAATTGCCTTTTTTATCCTCATCATTTATTATAGGTCTCTTTTGTGATTGTATGTGTAGGTTATTTAAAGTGGATTCTAGGGCTTATCTTTGGAAGTTACTACAGGAAAAATAAATAAGAAATATCTCAACACTATGGCTGCAGGACAGTGAGTAAATGTCCCCAAAATCATATGGTAATTAAATTGTTAAATGACATATTTACTAAACATCCACTCCTTAAAGAATTTTTTTCGTAAATATTTTTGGCAGTGAATCATGAATTCTATTATTTGGATTTTGGTGTTTAATATAAATTCATATGGAATAAAATTTGGCCAATCCTAGAAATATTCATACATAATTTGTTGTTTACTTAATGACATGCTGAGGAGATAGCAACTAATGAGCATATTTATTTTTAGAAATAGTTACTTTTTTGCTTTTCAGTTTCTAATAAGCCTTTTAGATTTATTGCCTTACTGAGTCTCTCAGGGCCACTGATTTTTCTTTTTCTTTTCTTTTTTTTTTTTTTTTTTTTTTTCATTTTGTAATCTCCAGGCATTTACACTTCTAAGAAATCTGTCTTGGGAGCTCTGTTTCTGAAGAGTTTCTTAACATGAAAAAAAAGTATTTGTGTTGCCCCTGAAATGTAATGTCAATGCACTCTCTTCAAAATGGAAAGAAAATAATATTTCCCCAGACTGACATCCCTGTGTCAGGAGCTAACAATACATTGATGGTCTTTGAAGAAATTTCATACAGTTCTGTCTCTGGGTAGTGTGATGTGGGCTGCTGAATTGCCATTTAGTATACAAATACCCATGGTTTTTTTATCTGTACTGTGGGAATAATTTTAGAGGATACAGATGAATAATGCTCTTCATGGAGGCTATGAATACCTGTATGTTCTGTAGTGCACAGCTGACAAAGCCCCTGGAAAACACTGTGCAGATACTAATTGGTTAATGATTATCTGCCACTCACATAAAATTTATTTCAAAAGCTTGTAATAACCTTTTCACTTTAGGCATCCATGTCATCCACATTCCCTAGTATAAAAGTATGAATCTTTCTTTTCTGAATTCCAGGGTCCATTTCTCTTGTGCTTCAAAGTGGTGCAAATAATTATGGGTTTTTTTGTCTTTCTTTTACACTGTATTTCTAATAAAAATGTTCTCTGCTCCATGTCTCTATTTCCCATGTCCAGCTATGTTTAGAAAATGACATAGAAAATTGTATTTGATAATTTATAAAGGAGAGTTGAAAATACTTCTGGTTCATGTCTTCCTTCCTTAGAAACTGAACAAGAAGTATGCTTGGTCCTGCAAAGGGAGCAGCATAACCTATAAGATATATAGAAAAAATGTTGATTGATTGTATATTCTCTTCTAAGAATTGTCTGTTCAGATCCTTGGCCCATTTGTTGAATGGGTTGTTGTTGTTGTTGTTGTTGTTATTGTTATTATTATTATTATTTGCTTAGATTATTGAGTTCTTTGTGTACCCTAGAGATTAGTACTCTATCTGATGTGTGAGGGGTAAAAAATTCCTCCTAGGATGTAGGCTCTCTCTTCACCTCACAGATTGTTTCTTTTGCTGAGAATAAACTTTTAGTTTGATTTCATCTCATTTATTGATTATTTGTTTTAATTCTTGTGCTATAGGTGTCTTGTAAAGGAAATTGGGCCTAATCCTACATAATAAAGATTAGAGCCTGCATTTTATTCTATTAGATGCAAAATCTCTGGTTTAATTCCTTGGTTCTTGATACACTTTGAGTTGAGTTTTGTGCATGGTGAGAGGCTATATTTTCTCCAGTGCATGTTTTTGGCACCTTTGTCTAATATATGATAATTGTAATTTTTTGGGTTAGTCTCTGTGTCCTCTATTCTGTACAATTTGTCTATCAGTCTTTTTTGTTGCCAATGCCATGCTGTTTTTGTTACCATTGCTCTGTAGTATAGTTTAAGGTCTGGTATAGTGATGCCACCTGCTTCACTCTTCCTGCTAAGGATTGCTTTAGCTATTCAGGTTCTCTTATTTTTCCAGATAAATTTCATGGTTGCTTTTCTATTTCTATGGGGAATGCCATTGGGATTTTGATCAGAATTGCAGTAAATTTGTATAGTGCTTTTGATAGCATGGTCATTTTGATAATATTAATTCTGCCTATTCATGAGCAACGTAGATCTTTCCATCTTCTAAGGTATTTTCTGATTTTTTTCTTTAAGGTTCTGTAGTTTTTTCTTATAGATCTTTCACCTCTTTCATTAAGTTGATTCACAAGTATCTTATTTTTTTGAAGTTATTGTAAATGGAGTAGTTTTCTTCACCACCATATGTACTCTATCTTTTGTATGTAAATTTTTAAGCTTTGTATTTTTTATATATTTCAGTATTATTTATTAATAACTTATATTCAGCATTTAATGTGTCAATATGTTGTTATGTTTTATGAGTCTAGGGATAAAATAGCATTTTATTATCACACTGTTTTCCCAATATCCTAGCATCTTTCTTTGGAATGAATGCCATTTTTCCTCTTCCCTGCACTGCAATCTTCATTATGTATCACTGCCTAAATAACAAGAGGCTTATAAAGAGTTTTGTTTTTGTTGTTGTTTTCTGTAATTCCACCATTTATTTTATTATGAGGTTTACCCTGATTGATTTAACTTCATAGCATCAATCATGTGGCATCATGATATTTTCATCAGCAGTAGACTTTATGTACAACAGTGGATATAGCAAATATCTTAGCCATGAACTAGTCTATACCATCTAGATTCTTGTCATTATACTCAGAGAAATGAAAAATTGCAGAATATTCTTAGGATAAAATTTCCATCAGAGTGTATTTCCATCAAGTGAGAAATCATTATATATGCATATATTTGCAAATATATACTATATAATTAAAATAATTATTATTTGGTGAATTTTCAAATTTGCTACTGCTTTTTTAATTGTATCTGCTTTTTTTTATTTGTACTGTAAATTGAACCCAGGGGTGCTTATCCATGAAGCCACATCCTCAGTCCTTTCTGTATTTTATCAGTCTTGCTGAGTTGCCAAGTGCCTCATTAAGTTGCTCACTACAATATATATAAGACAATATTATATATAATATTGTCTTCGAATTTATGATCCTTTTTCCTCATCCTCCTCAGTCACTGGAACTACAGTTGTCCATCACTAGACCTTGCTCATTTGCTTTTTAAAAGCACCAACATTGATATTGGTAACTCTTTCTGTGTTATGTTCATCTTTAATATCTTCTAATTTTTCTCTTTTGCTTAAGATTTTCTTTACTTTTAGTTTATAAAATTTACTTTTCATTGGGATTGAGGATTTGATAATAAATTCTTAGTCATTTTATGGCTTACTAATTATTTTCTGTATGTTTTATTTTCAACCTCAGGTTTAGTTGAATTTTAATTTTTGCAGCTGTATAGAGGTCTAAGTGAAACATAATAACCTCTATGGATATTGTTTAAAGAAATGGAAAGACAATTTAACCCAGGTTTTTTACTGTACTGTATACACCCGAAGGACATAAAATCAGAATGCTACATTGACTCAGCCACATTAATGTTTATAGCAGCACAATTCACAATAGCTAAGCTATAAAACCAAACATTCAATGAGGAATGGGTCCATTCAATGATGACAAGATAAAAAATTGTTGCTTATGTACACAATAAATTATTAATCTGCCATAAAGAAGAATAACTTTATGATATTTGCCAGTAAATGAATGGATCTGGAGATGTTATGCTTAGTAAAACAAACCATTTCTTTAAAACTGAATTTTTTTTTTTTCTGATATGTGAAATCTAAAGTTCATAAAGTGGGGAAGGGTAAGAAAACAAGAACTGTAGATTGCACAGTGGTAAATAAATAAATAAATAAAAAGGAAGGAGATAGAAATATTAAAGATATATATAAATCCTACCATCATAGTCACCAACAAGAACAGGATTCTAATTAGGATAAGATATATCCCGTGCTTATTAATACCATAAAAATTGATTCTACTCTCAGGTAGAACTAGAAAGAATCAAAAAAAAATTATATTTTTTGAAAAGATATATCTATATTCTACTATAAACATCTTACAATATATGCATCAATCAAATTATGCATATATTATTTTGTGTGTTAAAATTATAAAACGGAAAATGCAAACAGGATTGTTTTTGTTATTTTTTATATTAATAACATACATAAATACCATAAAATGTTTGAACTTAAATTCACTATTAAATATTTCCATTAAGTGGTCTGTCTACCTTGTTACATTTCAAAATTTTTCTTATACCATTGGTATTGGGATTACTAGAGATCTCACTACATATTCAGAAAATCCAGCTCTATCAGAGAAATAACAAATAAGATTCTACACTTTAGTAAATTTCTGATTAGTGATTGTACAATTAAAATTTGAGGATTCCCTTTTTTAATTACAATAATTTTTTCATCTGAACTATATACATAATTTAGATCATGATATAAAAAAATCAAAAAATGTATATTTTTGTGGTAATGCCTGAGTTTTATATTGTGTTTAACAAATGTGGAATATATATATATATATATATATATATATATATATATATATATATATATATATATATATTTGAACTTAAATCACTTTTTCTGCAGAAGTAGATAATAGTATCATTTTTTTCCAAAACACCACCTACATGATAGTCTACTAATTCTCATTTTAACTTCAATTACCTTACATACTGTGCAAATGTTCATGTTGTCAATGTGTTATTTACTTATCTATTCTTTTTACAGTTACTGTTATCATTCAGGGATATAGCCATTGATTTTACTGAAGAGGAATGGGAATGGCTTCAACCTGCTCAGAAAAACTTATATAAAGATGTGATGTTAGAGAACTATAGAAACTTTGCCTTCCTTGGTAAGTTTAATTTCCCTTTAAAATTTTTAATTAATAGTTATTATTTGATGTACTTCTGTTGTATCTTCTGGGAACTTCTCTGTAAGAATGAGTTTCAGATTTGTGTTTCAAAGAAAAAGGGCATTTTTAATACAGATAATTTACTCTTTAATATATATTATGTTACTCTTTAATCTCTCTCTTTCTTGGTATGTTATACATTCTCCACTTTAGATAAGTAGTTCCTAGCATACTTTAATGATGTTAACTCTTGTAGCCTACACAGAGCAGGGGACACAGCGAGATGTTCAAATGGAGAAAACCAATATAAAAAATGTTGGTAGAGTAGTTATTTAGCAGAAAAAAACATTTCAGAAGCTTAGGTTTATTTCTTTTGATTTTAATCATTGAACACATACTGCCCTACATTTATCACATTTTCAAATTCTTTGTGATCCTCCATTTTCTTCTTTAGTGATATCCCAGTTTATTCAGATTAACTATCAAAACTTAGGTTTTATTGTTAGGGCCAGCATGATGTGTTACAAATCTTCTTGTGAGGAAACCTGTAAAGAAACAAAGAGAAGAGAGAGACTCAATCTCAGTGAAAATTTAAAAAAACTGACCACTCCTCTTCATGGCTGTACATAGTATACCCCAAAATTACATAGCTTCTGTTGCAATGACTACATTCTAACCTAGTATTATTTTAACACCAAGTGTTAGCTAACCAAGATAACGTACAGTTAATACAAACATAGAGTCTCTTCTCCCAAAGGACATTACCACAGAAACTAGATAGTGCACCTGTAGAGTTGTCTTAATAGCTTCAGAGAGAAACTGCTGGGAATTTCAATTGTGGGACTCAGGGTGCCAGTTTCCATCACCCCCACACTTTCTATTTCCAAGGTCAGAATACCTAAAGCCCCCCCCCCCTCTTTTTTAAGGCCTTTTGAAACAATAATATCACTTATCTCCTTAATGCTGGTGGGGGCAAAAAATAGGATAGCCATAGACAACAGCAAGTACAAACATCAGTAAACATCCACCTATGAATATTTTTTGACGCAGATGAAATTGAGTAAACATGATGTTAGCCAATCCAACAAGTCAATCATCAATCATCTTGTTGTACCTTTTTAATCATATCTTTAAGGTAATCTAACTCTTTTGAAATAAAATTACTATTATCACTTAAATTGAAGGAACACATGTAATTAAACTTATGATATCCATTATGATATAACAATACCAGATAATCAATTGCAATCATGAATTTTAAGTATGGCTTGACAATGTTGTTTTTGTTCTTCATTAAGCATATTAACAGCCATGGAGGCATGACTAATACTTTTTATGATAGCATAGGTGAGTTTCATAGTAGTTTTGTAAGCCCATAGAGCTAGTCAGGGAAACCCACTAAGGAAAATGTCAGAGCATCAAATTCTGCCTTAGAAAGAAGGTTCACTGAATTATCACAGTTTTTATCAAGAGGAATAGACCTTTTGTGAATAATTGTGCAGGATTGTGACCTATTAAATACTATGTGGATGGTAAGGACACAGTTATTCTGCTAACACAACAATGAATACCATGAGATATTTTTTTCAGGTATATAACAATTTCATCCAAGTGAGTCAAGATATTGTAATGGGTTGTAGAAGTTCAGGATCTGACAGTACTGAATTTCCCACAAGTGGTGTACAAAAATAGAGCAAAGCATTAACAGAGTTTTGTGTGAGTTTAGCAACCAAAGAAGTAACTAAGTTATCCATAGTACATTCTACCCTATTTGAGCCAACTCCTTTGGAGCTGAGGTTATTAATGGTTTTATATCCCCCCAAGTATTTGGAATTATAGTATCTTGGCTTCCTCTTTTAATGTTTCTCCTCTTTTGAGGAGAATAATTATTCTCTTGTTTGGAGGGACTCTTCTCTTCCAGGGTTAAATGAATCTTACTAATCAGCTTGTCAAGTACCTGATGTACATTTATAATTGCTATATTTCATGCATCAAAAAGAATATGTTTGCATAATTTAACAGTCTATGCTTTTCCCCACATGATCAAAGGCATAGTACCTTGCCATGCTGATAAGCTGGAATCTTATATATACAGATAGATAGATAGATAGATAGATAGATAGATAATGGATATTTGAGAATAAAATGCCTATTCAATGCAGATGACCAATTTTGAGTATTAATTTTATGTTGTATATTGAGCACATTAAGTGTAAATAAAACATTATTTAATGTATATTTTAATATGAGAGAGGCTAGATCTTTTGTTTGTTTCTGTTTGAAAAGGCAAGGATCGGGATATAATTTATTCATTCAACAAAAGCTTGTCCAAAACGATTATGAGAAACTTCATAATTTAAAACTATATCTCATTCATTAAAAATTGTGCAAAAGGATGAGATATAAAGGCAGAGGCATTATCCATCTTTAAACAAATAGGCCCTCTAGGAGCAGATCATGCTTGGTTTCTTTTAATGCTCTCTGCTGGTACTGACTTAGAAGTTTCTTTTTTTAGATTTAATTCTGTTAGTAAATTTTTTATTGGGTTTTGTAATAATGCATTAATAATCATAAATACTTTGAAGTGATTAACTCATTATACTTCTGCTTTGTAAGCTTTTTTTCTATATTTCTTATTTTTTCTATTTTGATTAATGATTTAAATTCTAGATCATTGATTTTCATTGTGGCATGATTGGATTTTTTACAAATATATATATATATATTTATATATTATATCCCCTCAAGTGTAATGTGTGTGTGTGTGTGTATCCCACTTATCTTTATATATCCTATAGGTTTTTAATTTTTACATTATTTTACAAGTTGCTTAGACTAGTCTTAAACTTGGTCCTGCATGATAAGCCTCTCCCATATTGGTAGAATTTCAGATTGGCACACTTAGGAATGCCCCTCTCATTTTTTTCCTTAAAGAATTATTCACATACACAATTTGTGCTTACTTATATTTATATTTTTTGTCTCAATTTCACTCTCTAAACTTACTTTAAATTGTTATTTAGTGTTCTTTGAGTAATTCATAATTGCCGGTATCCTAAATTTCAGTTTTTAGTGTTTTTTTTTTCTTTCTTGTCACTTGGATTAAGCCATGCTTCTTTTTGTTTATATTTGCTGTATTACTTTTTTTTTATTAAAGGAGCCAACAGTAGATTATATAGTTCCTTTTTGGAGAAAAAGTATAAAAAAAAACTCTTAAATAAATAAAAATAGGCAAGAACAGTGCTGCATCCTTGTAATATTTGCTAATTGGGAGGCCATGAAAAAGTACTTCAAGATTGAGGGAAGTCATAGAAATTTGGAAACAGCATGAGTCAAAAAATTTTAAAAAGACTTGTTTTGTAGTTCAGTGATATAAAATTTGGGGCTGGGGGGGGGGTGGGCGGTTAATCTCAAGCACCACACATGAAAAATTAAAAGTTGGATGACTTAAAGTTCCAGAAATGCCAGTGCTAAATATGTATCCATGAATAATTAAATCAGAAAACTGAAGAGATACCTCTGCTTTTGTATTTAGTGCACACATTGTTCTCAGTATTAAAGCTATGGGCTCAATGTATGTGCCTATCAATGACCAAATGTGTAAAAATATTGTACTTATATACTATTATTATTTAATTATAAAATATTTTGTCTCTTAAAGGGTTATAAGAAATATATGCAGGACTTTGCATTAAGAGAAATGTGGCATGCAGAGATTAATTTCAGGAACATTTGATTCATATGTGGTATCAGAAATTTAGTGGGTAAAATTTTGCTCACCAGGTACTGTGTTTTGTGTAGGGTTGATATTATACTCAAAGTCACATATTTTTATTTTATTGAGCATAAAAGGGTCAAGAGTTTTGTTTTACCACATGGTGAGTGTATTATATTCTTCATAAATACTAATAGAAGAAATACAATACCTTGTAAGAACAAAACTGATAATTATCTAAAATAATAATTGTGTTAATTCATTCTTTTTTTGTGTTAATTCATTCTATTTAGTCATTTTACCTTGTATATATAGTATAAAATACCATGATATATTTAGGAAATAAACAAAGGTGTATTTGTCAATGAAAGAAATCATCATATCTCACAAATTTAAAAATATAAAAATCAATTAATTATACTTGATTGTTATGCATTGTCTTCATCCAAGTATTATGGCCATAGGCTATCCAAGGTTTTTATAGTCATTTAAAATGTTTTAATGGAAAATTTTTTACACATATATGTGTATATTTCTTAGTAAATTTTTTGTTCATTTTTCTTTTTAATAGTCCATAGCCTCTTTAATCTTGTTGAATATTTGTGGTATTATCACTCAAAATATACTAGTTATTTTCATGTCTGTATGTCATGGTAGACCAAAGCCAGTTTTTAGACACTCTTTGAAAAAGCCACAAATGTTTGTATGTTTTACATTTGTCTTGTTCTACTGAGAGTGAAGGTAGCTGATAGATATTTCCTAAATACACAATGCTATCTTATAGAGAACAAATGGCTGTGGATGATAAAAGTAACATACTTACCTTCTCTTTATTATATAACTCTTCTTAATGATGTATTCCTCTTGGATGCTGTGGTCTCTACAAAAATTTGAGTAATATTCTCAAGGTAATTTTGTTTGTGCATTTTTATTGAACTGATATATTTTTTGATTTATGATGACTTGGACTTACTAATCTGCTACACTCCTTATGTATTTATTCTACCTTAATTTCATGTTATGTATGCAAAATATATTTATCCCTGTCTAGTAGTTATTGTTTATTTTTTTTTATTTTTGTTTATTTCAGCCATGACTCTACATGATACCCAAGAATATTCACCAGAGAAGGGCATAAAACATATATTTCACAAATTGATAAATGGGAAATATAGAAGTTGTGATCTTGACTATTTACAACAAAAGAAAATATGGAAATCCACAAGTGAGAGTGAACACCAGAAATCATATAAAAAATCAGGCGTTGTTCACCACCAGAGAATTTATACTGGAGAGAAGCCCTACAAATATAAACAATGTGGCAAAGCTTTTAGTAAAATAAATGATCTTATTAACCACAGAGTAACCCACACTGGACAGATGCCCTACCAATGGGCAGAATGTGATAAAGTTTATAAAGAAAAATCAATCTTTATTAAGCAAAGCAGAATTCTCACTGAAGAGAAGCCCTACAAATGTGAAGAATATGGTAAAGTTTTTAGTCAAAAATTAAACATTATTTACCAAAGAAGAATTCACACTGGAGAAAAGCTCTACAAATGTAGAGAATGTGGCAAAGCTTTTAATCAAAAAACAGACCTTATTCACCACAGCAGAACTCACACTGGAGAGAAGCCCTACAAATGTAAAGAATGTGGCAAAGATTTCAGTCATAAATCACTCCTTATTCGCCACAGCAGAACTCACACTGGAGAGAAGCCCTACAAATGTAAAGAATGTAGCAATGCTTTTAGTCAAAAATCAGACCTTATTCACCACAGCAGAACTCACACTGGAGAGAAGCCCTACAAATGTAAAGATTGTGGCAAAGCTTTCAGTAGAAAAGAAGGACTTACTTACCACAGGAGAACTCACACTGGAGAGAAGCCCTACAAATGTAAAGAATGTGGCAAAGCTTTCACTCGAAAATTACAACTTATTAGCCACAGCAGAACTCACACTGGAGAGAAGCCCTACAAATGTAAAGATTGTGGCAAAGCTTTCAGTAGAAAAGAAGGACTTACTTACCACAGGAGAACTCACACTGGAGAGAAGCCCTACAAATGTAAAGAATGTGGCAAAGCTTTCAGTAAAAAATCAGACCTTATTTGCCACAGCAGAACTCACACTGAAGAGAAGCCCTACAAATGTAAAGAATGTGGCAAAGCTTTCAGTAGAAAAGTAGGACTTACTTACCACAGAAGAACTCACACTGGAGAGAAGCCCTACAAATGTAAAGATTGTGGCAAAGCTTTCAGTAGAAAAGAAGGACTTACTTACCACAGGAGAACTCACACTGGAGAGAAGCCGTACAAATGTAAAGAATGTGGCAAACTTTTCAGTAAAAAATCAGACCTTATTTGCCACAGCAGAACTCACACTGGAGAGAAGCCCTACAAATGTAAAGAATGTGGCAAAGCTTTCAGTCACAAAATAGACCTTATTCACCACAGCAGAACTCACACTGAAGAGAAGCCCTACAAATGTAAAGAATGTGGCAAAGCTTTCAGTCACAAAATAGACCTTATTCACCACAGCAGAACTCACACTGGAGAGAAGCCCTACAAATGTAAAGAATGTGGCAAAGCTTTCAGTCGAAAATCACACCTTATTTGCCACAGTAGAACTCACACTGGAGAGAAGCCCTACAAATGTAAAGAATGTGGCAAAGCTTTCAGTCGAAAATCACACCTTATTTGCCACAGTAGAACTCACACTGGAGAGAAACCCTACAAATGTAAAGAATGTGGCAAAGCTTTCAGTAAAAAATCAGACCTTATTTGCCACAGCAGAACTCACACTGGAGAGAAGCCCTACAAATGTAAAGAATGTGGCAAAGCTTTCACTCGAAAATTACAACTTATTAGCCACAGCAGAACTCACACTGAAGAGAAGCCCTACAAATGTAAAGAATGTGGCAAAGATTTCAGTCACAAAATAGACCTTATTCACCACAGCAGAACTCACACTGGAGAGAAGCCCTACAAATGTAAAGAATGTGGCAAAGCTTTCAGTCGAAAATCAAACCTTATTCGCCACAGCAGAATTCACACTGGAGAGAAGCCGTACCAATGCAAAGAATGTGGCAAAGCTTTCAGTCGAAAATCACACCTTATTTGCCACAGAGAATTCACACTCGAGAGAAGCCCTACAAATGTAAGGAATGTGGCAAAGCTTTTAGAATAAAACAGGCATTATTCACCATAGAAGAACTCACTCTGGAGAATAGTCCTAAAAATGTGAATAAAGTGGCAAAACTTTTAATAAAAAATAAAACTTTATTCACCACAGCAGAAGACACAATGGTGAATATGAAATGTAAATAAAGTGATAATACTTTTAAAGAAAAACTAAACCTCATTAACAACAGAATTTATACAGGAAAGAACCCCTATGAATGAAAACAATGTATCAAAGCTTTTAATAAGAAATCATTTCTTTTTCACCACTAGGCTATTTATTCTGAAAAGAAGACATATAAATATAGAGAATGTAGAAATATTTTAAATTATATGTTGTACATTACTAGAAATCAGATAAAATATGCTGGAGTGAAGCTTTATAAATGAGACCATTGAACCATTCCTCTAAGAAAGGGTAAAAATTTAATCGCCACCACAATAATCTTAGCAGAGAGAAAGTTTTGAAATGTGAAAATTGACAATGTGACAATGCCTCCAAAATGTATTCACCAATACTCAGCACCTGTGGATACATACTGGTAAGAGAGAAAACAAATGGGGGATAAAACATTTCATTGCCACATGTTTCTTAAACACTACTGATTGGTGTAGAATTCACTGTCCCCAGAAACTCTAAAATGTTAAATAATATTTCCAAAACTTAATCAAATTTTAAATTCATTGAACATCTGAAAACTCATACCAGTAGTGAACATTGAAAATATTTTGTACAAAATATATGCCTTATACAACAACTAAACATTTATAGTAAACACCCTGACAAATATGAGAGTAAAATCATTATCTATACATTAAACCTTGATATATATGAGTATCAGTAAAAGACACAACTCATTTAAATATAGAATATAAGTAGTTGTGTTTAACTTTTGTTTAAATTTATTAAGCCTTATCAAGTTATTTGGTAGTAATATCAGTCATAAATATCATACATGCATGGTGCAGAAACCTTATCTTTGAAAGCATATAATTTTCTTCTAAATAAAGTATTACTATTTTCACTTTTAAATATTAGAGAAAACAGTTATAAGAGATCTATCTTTTGATGTTTAACACTGAATTGTAATACTTTACACTTTATTTATTTATTTGTATTGCAGTTTAAATTTAAGGATTTTTAAACACTGAGCCACATTCCTAAGCCCTCTCCCCACTATTTCAAATTCTGGGACTGGTCTTGCCAAGTTGCTTGAAATCACACTAAGTTTCTGAGGCTGAGTTTAAACTTCTGAAAATACTCAGCTTCCCAATTTGCTTGGATTACAAGCAAGGACCATCATGCTCACTTTACAGTGCATTTTTTTTTTTACCTATATTTACCTTATGTATGCAATATGTCTTTATAACTGAATATTTGTTTATATGTTAACACTCATGTATTGCATCATGTCAAAGTGTTCCACTTGACTAAATTATTTATGCAACAGTAAAACATACTATTGAATAAATAATACTCTAGCATCTCTCAATACTTTTACACATTTTAATAAAACTTAATATGGAATATAATTGCATAAGTCAGATCATTATAATTTTCTCTGTTTGTATTTACAGTGAAATTAAGTGTTCTATGAAGGACATAGATATAAAAAAGCCCCAGATTTTCATATCTTGAATTACAAATTTTAACATTTTAACAATTCCTAATGATTTGAAGAGACTGAATTTCCACAAATGTAAAGATAGCTCTTGTGGAGAGAAGAGCTTTATCTTTCTTGTGTGTGCATAATGGCCTTCTAGACTTCAGCCTCATTGGGGCCATTTCATTTTTCTGTGAATGAATGTTTTGTTTTCTATGATCAGTGTTTTCATGTACTTTAGTAAATTCTGACATCACTGCTATTCTATGGGTAGTATTGTATCAAGGCAGGAATAATCAATGAGCTATGTTTCATAGTCTTATTTTCTATGGACCAGTTAGTAAGGTAAACTGAGAAGGTTGTATGTAAAGATTAAGTTTCTTATCATAAAATGTTGTCTTGCCAGTTACAATAGGATAAAGGCTTCTTATTCATGGAATCCATAAAAAATCATATTGAATATCATTCAAAAATTTATTGATATTACATATAATTCATGAAGAACTGAGTTTACAACAACATATGGTTAAGAATAAGGTCTGGGGACATTTTACACTCTCTAATATAGACATTTATAACAATTTAATTATACATGAAACTACACTAAATGAAAGAAAAATCAATGGGGTCAACACACAATAGCATACAAATAAAATCTTGTAAAGACGTAAGCAAAAGACCAATAGTGGATTAAGTTTGGCTTCCAAATGCTAGGGCGGTGGAATGGATATATAATCAGAGGTAATTGAAGAAAGATATGTTACTAACTTTGAGCTAGGACAGCATTTGAAAGAAAAAGAGTCCCTACAAAATTAACAATGATTATTGACTTTCATTTGTATGCTTTGTAATATATTCCAAAAGACTTCTACATGTTTTATTTCAGTCAAATTGGGAAACAATACAGAAATTTAAAAAAGACAAATATTGCTCCTCTGGTTTTAAAAGCAAGAAAAAGAATATAGAGAGATTTACTGAGCTAGAAAAATTTAGTAGTTAGAGGTAAAAAAAAAAATAACTGAGATTTCCAGAGTCTCAGTATAATCAGTATTTCAGCCATCCCTGGCTGCACAGGGCATTTTTGCTTAACAAAAAATTTGTTCACTTATGTACTGTTCTGAATATGTAGTAAGATCCCTAGTAATCCAATACTGATGGTGTAAGAGAAATTTTGAAATTTTTGGAACAGCACCCTCAAAACTATGTCAAGACTGACTCCAGAAAATCTCTGTTCACAGTACCATATTTCAGAGTTATGCTTGTCCTCAGTTCAGGAAGATGAAGGACATGACCACTTATTTTTATGCTACAGGTGAAAGATACATTTTTTACCAATATTTCTCCTGAGACATAAAAAAAAAAAAAAAAAAAAAAAAAAACTACATAGAAACTGTCCTGAGTGAGGACAGGGAGATTTAACCAGAAAGTGAATTGGGAGATTCCATTATTATAGATGTAATTTTCTCAACATCTTTTCAATGTACCTAACCCAGTATTGATACCAAAATTAATGAACAACCTCTTCTCATGCTGAATGTGCATGAGGCTACTATATAACATGAAAACAATTGCAAATGTGTCAGAGATGCATTTTATAATATTAGTTGAAAATTCAATTGATTGATCATTATCACACTGTGTTTGACCCCAGCAAATACCTTCTCAGTGTGCAAGAAAAATGGGAAAAACTTTAAAAAATCAAGAAAATCCATGTCAAAGAATAACAACTATTTTTTTAATAAGGAAGTGGTCAATGACTTTTTGAAACAACATGACAATAAACTTTCCCCTATCACATAAAGGAAAGCCACAATTCTGTTAAACTTCTTCATTTTATTCTTTGAATATGCCAAGTATTTGGCAAACTGCCACATATTGTTTTAATTTCAGTGGTGTAAATTATATCTGGTTTTCTCTAAATTGCTACTTATTTAATGCAAATTTGTTGAGAAATTAATTCTGCATTAGCTGAGTAGTGAAAGGTAGTGAGGAATGGAAGTCATTGAAAGCTCTATGATTTGCAATCTCAGAATGGTGGGAGGAAGCTGTATATAATCATGAGAAACATTGAGTACTATTAATTTGTTCCAAATATTTATTTACCTTAGTATCCACTTTTCACCTAAACTATTGCTTTTAAATGGAGCTGACTATTAAATATCATAGGAAAGGACATCAGAGCAATCCAAAGAATGATGTTTTTGAAAAAAGCAATCAAATCATAAACATCTGGTTGAAACAAGAACTGGCCCACTGTTGGATCTTAGCTTTTGACTTTAACAAATTTCCTTCTATCTTTCTTTTGATGATGACTAAAAGGTACTTCTATTAAGAGCATGACCAGAACAATTTATGGCAATTTGTTTTTCTAAAACATATATAAAATTGACTTGCTAACTCAGAATAGAACTTAATGAGCATATCATGTTATGGTTAAAAAAAAAAGTATAACTACTCAACATGAAGATTGGTCTTTTGAAAAAAACAATGTGAGGGTGAAGACCAATTTGGAAAGTTAGTATTGAATATTTTATATAAAAGGAAAGGCAGTAATATTTAAAAAAACGTTTTGATTATTAGATGTGTGTAAAAATTAAAAGGGAGTGTCCAGGCCTGATGTGGTGGTACATACCTGTATTCTCAAAAATCATAGAGTCTGAGGGAGAATAATCACAACTTCAAGGCCAGCCTTGGAAACTGAGACCAGGTATCAAAGCAAAATATCAAAGAATTGTGAATATATATGAATGAAAATTCACCCCTGGGTTCAATCACCCGGACTCTATAAAACAGTAGTTTCCAAAATTTACACCCAAATCAGCAGCCTCTGCAACTATGTAAAGTTCTAAAAGGAAACTAAATTTAGCCATATCTACTACTAGTTGTATGATATTGACCATAATTTTGAAATATATACATAGAAGACCCTTCACAATGTTTTAGGGTTCCCATTATTTTTCCAATTGCAATGAGAGAGGGAGGAAAAGCAATTTAGCTCATGGGCCCACTTCTTTCTCTTCAGGCCTAATGAGTCAAATATTAAAAGGCTTTAGTGTTTATTGATTATTATTTACATAATCATAATGATATGTGTTCTGTGATTTCTTGCTTAATCTACATTGAACACTTTATTATTTCTGAGTATCAGCATCTGTACAGACCACCACACCTCACTCTATTTTTTAATACTTACAAGTCCCTATGTTCATGCTTCATCAGTTAGTTATTCTCTTTTAAAAATAATTATGTGTTGCATTCTTTGTCTACAGAAAATTTATGAAGGTTAAAAACCAGTAAGCATTTTCACAAATTTGACTTTAAAATAGTTTGCATCACAAAACACACACCAGAAGTAAGAATGATTTCTTTCTCTAATTTATTAGCGTTTTTGACATCCAGTATCAGGACATGAATGCTGCTAATGGAGGGATGTCCTTACCATCAAGAACAATCAATACTACTTTCTTCTATCCCATTAAATGTTACAAAAAGTGCACATTTGACTGTTTTTCATATGCAGAACTTGACTTTCCATTTTTTGTGTTTAGTGGGCTTTTACTTTCTTTTTCATCACTTTGTTTTTCCAGTATTTTCTAATTTTCATTTTTTTGTGTGTGGTGAAAAAAAAAATAGGTCACTAGAATCTTCTAACTTTTGCTACATTCCATCAATTGATTACTTAAGCATCATTTTAAAGGTAGGACTGAGGTATGCTAAAAAAACTATTTTCAAGGTCTACTGCAGAATCAGCATAACTTTCTTGAGCTCTGTAGTTAGAGCCACTATTTCTGTCCACAAACTCTGCTCCCTTTGTTTTATTTTTCTTCTATATTTAGTAACCCTCTTTGTAATGAGGCACAGAAAATTGCTTTTTAGAATTTTATCATTTATGAAGATCTATTTTTATTTATCATTGATGGACAGTCTGCTTCAGTTTAGAATACCAGGTTGAATACAATTTTTCCTTTAAATCTTGAGGTTATTCTGTATGTATCATCTATAGCCCATCATTAATGATAAATACTTGGGTTCTATTCTTGCTTTATTGAAACTGACTATAGATTTTCTTTACAGGATATTCTCTTTGTTTTAAGCATAGCTACTTGAGAAATTCTGTAGATATATTTAGCATGTTTAAATTTTATTTTCTTGATCATATCATTCAAAAAAATAGAATATTTCCAGACCTTATTTTCTTTCTTTCCAGTATATACATGTAGGAAACTGGATAAAATGTGGAAAATAATATGTCTGTTTTTCAGACATCAGAAACAGGCAAGCAGGTGAGTGAAACCATAAATAACAAGTGCAGAATGGTGAGGTGAACTATAACTTTATTTTTAAAATTGTTCTTAATAGTGTAATTTGATAAGCTTCTGTAAAAATTATGGATAAAGGGGAAGTAAGAATAATCAAAGTACACCAGTGTAAGAAAAACTTGAGGTTTGGCAGCTGAGAGCAGACTGTGGGGAAACTTCATGTTATAATAAGGAAGAACTCCCCACTTTCCCTTCACCCTCTCACCCACTTTATCTAACCAGAATCCACCAAGATGCCCAGAATAAAAAGTGTCAAGTTCAATAGTCACACTCTCTCCAAATACAAAAAGCAGTTACAATTCAACTGAACACAGAAGCTTGTGAGCAAAGTTATGAGGATCTGAGACATTATATAAAATATTAGGTTAAAGATGATTCTGTGTGTTTTATTTTTCTGTATGTGTGTGTTTTGTTTTGTTCTGAGGGTGTGGTTATTCCTTGGTCACGAGAACTCAACAAAGAAATGGTTATTTTGATCAAGTATCAGTGGCTGACCCACATTAAAAAGAGACAAATGTTAAAAAATTTTTAAAAAGTCTAATTACAAAAAAATATGTGCTGCTTTCATCCTCCACATTTTGCTTTTTAAAGTGTTTTTTTTTTTAATTTTTCATTTTTTTAGTCCTGAAAAGTTGACAGTAAAGGAGCTTCAGCAAGAATTTACAACCAACTGCATGAGGGTCTGGGAAGCTGAGAGGCTGGAGCAGGGTTGGGAGAAGCAGACAGGAAGAGGTCTTTCCCTTAGTCACTGGAGGCCCACTATAAGTCAAAAGAGACAAAAATCAATAAGTGTTTGTAAACCAGGAAATGACACAGATTATCAAGTTAGTATCAGTTATAAAAAATTCATATAATCAAGAGAATAGAGAAATCATGAACATAATTAGGAAAAAAATAGGTGTAAATTTTATTTTTAGAAGTTTATTTGTGATACATAAAATTAAAGATGAATTTTATATTTCTATTTTAAATGGAAGGCAGAGAGATATGCAAGTCATATAGTACTTGAAAAACCTTACTTCAGTACAAAAGTATAATCAATTGATATCTTCTACTTATTTTACTCTCTATCTTCCTTTACATTTCACCTGATGTCACACTTGTAGAGTGTGACCAATAACTAAGCAAATAACTAATCAAGAAGATAGTCATGAAGTTACTCTCTTTCTCAGAAAACCCCAATCAATTTTAAAGCAAAGAAGTAATACAACACCTATTCATTTCCTCCTTAGGAAAAGGTCCCTTTGTGAATCAGATAGAAGGGAAATTGGCCAACCTTTATCAAAATGTTACTAGAAATAAATATGAGTTAGCTTCATTTAGAAGTAAGCTGAAATAAAATAACACCATTGTACAGTATCTTTCAGCGTTATCCTTGAAAAATAAAAAAAATAAAATAAGAAAAAATCTCTTTCCAAAGATCAGAATACTTGGCAGCACACTTCATCCTTAATTACACGTGGAAAAAGAAGTTACCTCAGGTAAGAAGGTACATAACTAATAGGAAGAAATCAAGACTTGTCTATAAGGAATTTTGTAAGATGATAAAATTTGGGGGGTACAGTAATCAGGATGGATCTCTGAGAGAGACAATGCAGTGTAACTATGGGATTTCATGCTATCAAATACCAAAGCACATACATCATGGGCATTGTACAAGACAACCAAGTTGACAACTTGACTTGGCTAGTTGTTTTATCCAGCCTCTTATGATGCACAGGATGATTGAGGACTGAGTAACATAGTGGTTTCCAGTCACTGCAATTTTGTCTATCAAATGCTTCTTCCAAATATCCTGCCAGCTAGGAGGAGAGGTCTGTCTCTAGGTTCTTATGACAGCATCATTCTTTTCATCATTCTCTCATAATAAATTAACAAGTGGATCTCTTTTAACCCAGAAATAATTATAACTAGAAAAACCCAAGCATTTTTTTTTACATTTTGCTTTTACAGACAATAAATCCTAAGCAAGCACCACTAACAAAGTGCCAATAGATCATGCCTAAAATTGAATCAGACCACAGTTAACAAAAATAAAGATATTATATGACCATGGTATTCACTGTATTTTCAACTACAAAATAAAAATAAAAGCTACTCGCCTAGTAGAATTCTGGAACAGGTGATGGTGTTGCTTACACTTCTTAAATTTCACATCATTATATCAGGTTGTGCTATCAAGAGATAGACTACATAGATCCAGGAGCTAGAGTGTCAAAGTTGAAGAGTATTCCCTCACAATCACTCCCATTAACCAACTTGGCAATTATATTTTCTTACACCATGCCTCTGCATCCTCCAGTTTTATAAATCCTAATTATTTAAGATGACACTCTTCCATCAGAATGTCTAACAAGATTCCAACTAAAATTTAAACTGCACCTGAGGATTCTAAATTTTATGTAATAAATAAACAGAAAGCAAGAGGAAAAATTACAATCCTAGCTAGGTCAATTCACTCTCGTTACCAGAAGGACATTGATTCCATGTTGCAATAGAGATAAAAATCAGATGATTCAATTTGAAAACAGATTATGCAATTCTCTACTTTTTAGTACTCACTTGCCCTACAGGAATTGTAAAAGGACCAATGCAGTAGTTGTGTCTTGAGAAATGTATGGTGAGGAGGCTCAAATGATTTGGGGATGAGTATGAGTTTCACTCCATCTGTTAATTTATAGAGACCAAAAGAAGTCCATTTAGGACATCTAAAATCAACAGCAGAAGATGAACATTAATTTGACATTCAGTCTACACAGTTGTCAAAACAGTAATTAATTGCAATGTTTTCCCTTTTTATAAGTTTTCTTCAGGAATAGAGTCTCACCAGTACCATAAACTAAGTATAGAACTTAGACTGCAAAGTAAATTTTTGTGGTGTCACTATAGGGAACTGTGCTTTATTGCACCATTAGGACTGAAGGATTCATTTCCCAGACAATTGCTGAAAGTGGTCTTTTCAAAATATTTTCATCAGTAGAAAAGATTTTTTTTTGATATGACCATTCAGTCTTCCTACACTCAAGACTATTTGAGCCTCATGTAAATCACACTCCATGTCTCAAGTAGAAACAACTATGAGAGTGCAAGATAGCTCCAAAATTTCACTTGGAGTAAGCAGAAGCCTCCTCTGAGAGTAGACTGCAACCCCATATTCTGTGTGCCCAAACCTGCTTTCTTCTCTATTTCAAATGTGCTGATCTGAACTACATTAATTTATAGATTTCCAATATGCCTAGTCATGGTCTTAATCTACCCCCTGGTAAGCCCTAATTAGAACTCAAATGCATCCTTCATCTGCTTCCAGACTTTCTGTTTTCCAGAAGTTCTTTGAAGTCTTTTCTCACTGGAGATTACCTCCTCTTTTCATTATGGATGATTATCTCATTTTATGCTTCTCTTTGTTACTTTAATTCATTGTGGGTAAAATAGATGTGTATATTTGAACATCCAGATCTCTAAGTAAAATAGTTAGCTTAGTTTATGGGCTTATAATACACAATCAAACATGTTCAATACATTTTAATATAAATTAGATGAATAATCAAAATTGGAGAAAAGAAAATATGCTTTATATGGATATAACTCTGCACTTCAAAATTATCATTGTTTTTCACAAAAACTAAGAATTTTGGAAGGTAACATGGCACCAAGAAAAAGAATCACTATTTTTTATATATAGTTGGGCTTAAAAGAATAATAATGTCATCATAAATTGATGATATCATATAAAACAAAAAGCTTAATGACCAAGTTCTGTTTATTTTTGAAAAAATATATTTGAGGCAAAAATACCAAATCAATGAATCTCCTCAAAATACTATAAAGATACAGTGAATAGCATTTCTACATAATTCATGTAATTTTTATATTATGTAAATTTTCTGGAAATATTTGTAGAAGCTAAGTATACTAATATTCTCTCTCAAGGCACATTTATTTTGAAGCATATTTCCATAAATCTTCAAATACAATTAAATTTCACTTATTATACACAGATCAGTACCCCCAAAATGACCAAATTCCTGGAAATAATTCCTTTGGCATATTTCTATTTCCCAGACAATAAAGTCATCTTTAATATAATATATCTTCTACCTTTTCAGTGACAGAAAATTTTTGAATTTTAAGTAAACTTCTCCTGTAGGCTCAAAGTTCACATATAACTATGGTACTAATAAAATTAGTGATGGGTGTTAAGAGAAAATTTTTAGTACTTTTAAGGGAATTGTTTGAAATCATACACTAGATCAACACATGATCCTTCAAACACATTATAATAATGAAAGCACAGCAATAAATTTGGAATAAAGAAAATATAGATATTTATTAGCTAGAGGACTTTGAAAACACATGCTTTGGACCTAAAAGACAAGTATTTTGCTTTGTAATTACAGCACTTTTCATAGCTGTGTGATGAGTTGTAGGTCCATGTTTTTGTTTTCTGATCTCACATGCTTCATTTATTCAGATGTATTAATGTAATATATGCTTATATGAGTAATTTGCAATTATATGTCTCTTTCTAATACAGAATATTTTTTTTTAGAAATTCTTGGTAATCACACAGTTTCTAAATTACAGTGCAATTACCATGAAAGTTAGAAAATGCACAGTGGCTTAAAGAACTCCTCATCCCAGAATCTAGCCTTAGAGTTTTCAAATAGTTGATGGTCAGTAAATTTATATGGTTCATAAAGTTAAAATCTGTTGAATCTTACAGTAAAGAAATAGGAAACCAGAGAGGTGCTTCTTCACACATGCCAAGCTGTCATTACTGGGATACCCAAGGAGTCCTACAGGGCAGTCTGTCCCTCTGATGGATGTAGTTATTTAAAATCAAAGTCCTGCTTTCCTTCCCCACAACTTTGGCTTTCCTGTGTCATCTTGTTCTTTGTGTTTCTGTGACCAGAGACGGAGATAGGTTTAAAATTATTTGTTCATGCTAAAGACAAAAAACAAACAAGCAAAAGAAAAAAAAAAACTAAAAATCAACTGAGTTTGTGAAAACATCATAAATTTAAGTACAGTGATCAGGGTAGGATGACATTCCACTGACCTAAATGTTCCTTTAAGAAAAATTAGATTCGGACATTTCCATTGTGACACAAATTGGAAAGGGCATATATGTATATATGTACACACGTGACACTAATACATAAAGAACTAATGAACACAAATATTCCTCCTCTAAACTTTTAAATTATATTCCTGTGTATTTTTAATCCAGGAATGGGAAATTACTAGCATGTTCATTTGAGTTTCAAAAATATTCAGTGTGCTTCCAAACCCTTTTATCATGATCCTCTTATTTGTCATCTCCTAACTGAGAGTCCAGGGTCCATAAATTTTTAATTTTTTTGAGTTAAATTGGATCCAAAGACTTTATGAGATATATAAGTCGTTTATGGCATTGTGATATGGCCCTCTATGAAATGAAGTTTTGAACATGGAAACTCATTTCCTTCTAAAAGTTTAAAAACTTATAATTACTCAAAGTATAGAATTCACATCAATAGTAGTTCTATTTTATTTATTAATATTCCAAAGCAAGTTTATAAATAAAAAAAATGCTAAATTATAGATGGGGATATGGCTCAGTGGTGGAGCACTTGCCTAGCATGTGTGAGGTCCTGGGTTTTATCCTCAGCATCACATGAAAATAAAATAAAGTTTTATAAAATATCAAGTTAAAACTCATGTCCTCTTTTATAATATGTATACAAATAAGTAATGTTTAAAATCTCTAGATGACATTCCATATGTAAGTTGTATCAGTAGAACTCATTAAACTTAGTACAAATGGGAAACTAAAATTAATCATCATTCCCTATTTTTAAAAATGACTCATATTTAGGAGGATATAAATTAAAGAAGCAAACATTGTCAGAAGAAAATATCCTCAATGTAGAATATGGAACACAGTTCTCTGGACTAAGTAGAACTGTTGGAGCTGAAGTCTCTATTCTGCAGCTACAAGAAACCTCACCAGTATGCTAAAATTGCCTCCTTCCACAGTCTTTCCATGACCCAACTGAACACTACTTCTGAATCTAAGAATGCAGAGGCACTTATCCAGATGGATGAGGCCAAGGAGGATGTGGTACAGGTAATAGCCTAAAGAGTTGAATGTTTTAAGGTGGCTTTGCTAGAGTTAGAAAGGTAATCACATAAATGGAACTCTTGGAGGTAGGTTAAGAATTAGGTGGGCTCCATGCTCTCCACCAAATGCCAATTTGTTTGGAAGTTTTAAATCAGTGCTTCACCAGGGCCTAGCAATTGCTGGTTCACACTGGAACATTGCACCCCAGGGATCTCCACTGCATTCCACTCATATGGTAAAGGACATGTTCCTGGTCTTGGGGTCAGTCTCCAAACTCTATCTCTCCTCTCTCTGTCCTTTCAAATTCCTGGCCAGTTGCATATCTCTCAGCTGGTCCTTCAAGCAGCCAGATTGAATGAGGAGTGGAAAAGCTGGGTAGGTTTTCACAACTAGTAGTCCACTATGTAAACTCCTCTCCATGTTTGATTTTCTTCTGGTGACTTAGGCACACTCTATCTCATGCAGGTGTGTTAGCCAGGTCTGTATTTAGGGCCAAACTCAGATTTTCAAAAAAATCAGCTCCTCCTGCTTCTGGCATCGGCACTGTGGCTGCAAAAATTTTTATTTGTTGTCCTCCACATACAGCTGGGACAGAATTGGCTTCTTTCCCATACAAGGATATTGTGAAGCACATTTTTCATTTTAGCCAAGCTACACTCTTGACCAATAAACTCTCCATACCCAGATACATATCAGACATTCTAAAATGTGGGTTTCTTTAATTCTTTTATCACTCCACTGTGCTCACAAAGGGATGGTTGTGACTTATGCCATGCATGGCAGCTGATGTAGAAATGGGGATATTTTCCTTGCTTTATTATATTCAACTTTCTGAGTCCCCAATCACTTTGAATGATCACTATAAAATTCTGGTTAAATTTCCCCACCACCACCACCATTTTTGGGCACCCACATGGTTTAGAAACTTCCCATATGATTTCATGTCATGAAGCAGTGAGGAAAGTGACCTTCTATATACCATCAACTTGAAATCTCCCTCATAACTCCATATTCCTGTGGTCCCAGATACTTCAGAGGCTGAGGTAGAAAGATCACTTGAGCCAAATAACTCAGGGTTGGCCTGCCCAACACAACACAGGGAGACCACATAACCAGATGTCCTTTCTTTCTACTTCCCTAATCATACAACTCAAGGTCTTTGGAAAGGAACAAACCTATCCCCAAACCAGTAGAAGAAAGAAAATAATTAAGATCACAGACAAAATCAAATATATTGAAAAGAAAAAAAAAATCAATGAACAGTTGATTCTTTAAAATGATAAACAAGCTGGGTAAGTTATTGGACAAACTAATTAAAAGATTTTAAAAGACCCAAATTAATAAAATCAGAAAGAAAAAGGGAGAAATAACCATGAGATCACTGAAATCAAGAGAATCATTATAGTGTGTTTTGGAAACTTGTATTCAAATAAATTGAAAAACCTAGAAGAAATAAACACATTTCTAGACAAGTATGACCTGCAAAAATTGAATCAAGAGAAAAAAATAGCCAACGATAACTAGCAATGAGATAGAAGCAGTAATAGAAAACATTCCCACAAAGAAAAGTCCAGACACAAAGTGATTCTCATCTTTATTCACTTAGACAATTAATTAATTCTATTATACAAGAAGAAACACCAATTATCCATTAAATAGAAAACATGGAACACTTCCAAATTCATTCTATGAAGCCAGTATCACACTCATACCAAGGCACATCAAGGAAAGAAAACTATAGATCAACATCACTGAAAACTTAGATATTAAACATTATTATTAAGTTCTTAAATATTAGCAAATTTTATTCAACAAAACTTATGCCTCATGACTAACTTTATTTATCCTAGATGTGCAATGGATGGTTTACCATAGAGATATCAATAAAATGTAATTTATTACATAAATACAATTAAACACACAAAATCATTAGTCATCTACATAGATGTATAGAAAGCCTTTGATAAAATTCAGCACCAATTCATGATAAAACAATACTGAAGAAACTAGGTATAAAAGAAACTTACCTCAACATCAAATTTAATATATGTTAAAAACCCAGACCCAAGTAAACATAAATAGAGGAAAACCAAAATATTTCTTTTAACATCTACAAAAAAAAGATGTCCACTCTTACAACTTCTAATTAATATAGTACTAGAAATATTAGCCAGAGTTACTAGTCAAGAAAATCACAGGGGGTAAAAATAGGAAAATAAGACAAATCAATACTCTTTATAGATAATATTATCTTATACTTAAAATATCCAAAAATATCAATCAAAAGACTATTAGAGCTAACAAACAAATTCTGCAAAGTCATGGGTTACAAAATAAACATGCAAAACACAATGTCTTTGTGTCCTCTATTATGTACCATTGGTCTACCCTCTTGTTTTGGTACCAATACCATGCGGGTTTTGTTACTATTGCTCTGTAGTAAAATCTGGTATCACTATACCACCAGTTTCACTCTTCCTGATTAGAATTGCTTTTGCTATTTTAGGTCTTTTATTTTTCCAGATGAATTTCATGATTGCTTTTTCTCTTTCTTCGAGGAATGTCATTGGGATTTTGATTGGCATTGCATTAAACCTATAGAGTACTTTTGGTAATATGGCCTTTTAATGATATTAATTCTGCTATCCATGAACAAGGTATATTTTTCCATCTTCTAAGGTCTTCTATTTCTCTATTTAGGGTTCTGTAGTTTTTATTGTATAGTTTTTTCACCACTTTTTTTAGGTTGATTCCCAAGTATTTTATTTTTTTGTGTGTGGATATTGTGAATGGGTAGGTTGTACTTATTTCCATTTCAGAGGATTTGTCACTGATATACAGGAATGCCTTTGATTTATGTGTGTTGGTTTTATATCCTGCCACTTTGCTGAATTCATTTACTAGCTCTAGGAGTTTCTTGGTAGAACATTTTTGGATCTTCTAGGTATAGGATCATGTCATCCAAAAATAGTGCTAATTTAAGTTCTTCTTTTGCTATCTTTATGCCTTTAATTTCTTTCATCTAATTGCTCCAGCCTGTGTTTTGAGAACTATGTTGAATAGAAGTGGTGAGAGAGGGCATCCCTGTTTTTTCCCAGATTTTAGAGGGAATGCCTTCAATTTTTCTGTTTAGAATGATGCTAGCCTGAGGCTTATCATAGATAGCTTTTACAATGTTGACGTATGTTCCTCTTATCCCTAGTTTTTGTAGTGTTTTTAACATAAAGGAATGCTGTACTTTGTTGAATGCTTTTTCTGCATATATTGAGATGATCATATGGTTCTTATCTTTAAGTGTATTGATGTGGTGAATAACATTTATTGATTTATGTATATTGAACCAGCCTTGCATCCCAAGGATGAATCCTACTTGATCATGATGCAAGATCTTTTTGATATGTTTTTGTATCCATTTTGCCTGAATTTTATTGATGATTTTTGCATCTATGTTCATTAGAGATATCGGTCTGTAGTTTTCTCTCTTTGAAGTGTCTTTGTCTGGTTTAGTAATCAGGGTGATGTATTACAACTACCTTGTATTAGACAAAAGTGCTGAAAACATGTAATGCAGGAAGGATAGTATTTTCAACAAATGGTGCTGGGAGAACTGGAAATCCATATGCAACAAAATGAAATTGAATCCCTTTCTCTCACCTTGCATAAAAGTTAACTCAAAATGAATCAAGGAACTAGGAATCAAACCAGAAACTCTGCATCTATTAGAAGAAAAAGTTGGCCCTAATCTCCATCTCATGAGATCGAGCTCCAAATTCCTTAATAGGACACTTATAACACAAGAGTTTAAATCAAGAATCAACAAATGGGACGTATTCAAACTAAAAAGTTTTTTCTCAGCAAGAGAAACATAAGAGAGGTTAATAGGGAGCCTACATCCTGCTACAAATATTTATCCCTCACACTTAAGATAGAACTCTAATCTCCAAAATATACAAAGAAACAAAGAACACAAAAAAATAAACAACAAGAAATCAAATAACCCAATCAACAAATGGGACACGGATCTGAAAAGGCACTTCTCATAGGAGGATATGCAATCAATCAAAAAATACACGAAAAAAAAATGCTCACCATTTATAGCAATCAGAGAAATGCAAATTAAAACCACTCTAAGATACCATCTCACTCCAGTAAGAATGGCAGCCATTATGAAGTCAAACAAGAACAAGTGCTGGTGAGGATGTGGGGGGGAAGGGTATACTTTTACATTGCTGGTAGGACTGCAAATTGGTGCAGCCAATTTTGAAAGCAGTATGGAGATTCCTTGGAAAGCTGGGAATGAAACCAATATTTGATTGACTATTCCCCTTCTCAGACTATACCCAAAAGACCTTAAAAGAGCATACTACAGGGATACAGCAACATCAATGTTCATAGCAGCACAATTCACAATAGCTAGACTGTGGAACCAACCCAGATGCCCTACAATAGATGAATGGATTAAAAAATGTGGCATTTATACACAATGGAATATTACTCACCACTAAAAAATAACAACATCATGGCATTTGCAGAGAAATGGATGGCATTAGAGCAGATTATGCTAAGTGAATCTAGCCAATCCCTAAAATACAAATGTCCTCAAATCAATCCTTCATGGATAACAAGGAGCAACTGTACTTGTTGAAGTTTAAAATCATGCAATACTTAAGAAAGGAAGTATTTAATAAAATTATAAATGCACTGCCAATGGCGCAGAGATCCCACTTCTAGGAATGTATCCCACAGATGGACCTGCACATGTATAAAATGATACGTATAAAAGCTGTTTCACCACAGTAAGGTCTGTGATAAACATAGAGACAACCCAAATACCAAACAGGGGGGGCTGTTTAAGTAAACATGGCACTTAATAGACACTGTTTAAACACAGCTGTATTTTTTAAAGTGTTTTCTATAAATAAATATTATATTCTTTCTAAATAAATACTAATTGGAAAAGATCTTAAGAGCATATAAAGAATAAGCCATGGGACAGAATTACTTACATAGTATGCTACATTTTATATACAAAGAATATAGTACACTGGCATTTCTCCTACTATAAAAGGAAACAATTGACATCTATGGGAAATAAATTAAAGGAGGTTATGTAAGAAAGAAGGGTGAAGGGGGGGAATAACGGAGTTGGAAATTGGATTTTCCCAGGCATGCCTGTGTCATTTTAACTTTTGAACCATAAGAACATGTTATCTACATTAAAAGAATTTTTAAACATTAAAAAGAATACTTACAGAAAAAAAGAGAAAGAGAAACCTATAGATAAGACTTAAAACCAAGCTTTAAAGAGATTTTTTGCTTTGAAATTAGATGCTGAAAAGCAATCTTGGTGTGGTCATCACAAAAAATATGCTTTCCCCCCCTTCAATCAAGTTAAAGGATATGATAATCTGTTTTTAAAAAGCTATTTGAAGGAGTAAGAAATCAGGAAAGAGGAGAAAAATGTACAATGAGGACACTCTAGTATAATGGTTCTCCAAGTATGGTCCCTGTACCAGCAGCATCAGCATCATGTGATAATTTGTTAAAATTAAAATTCTGAGGCTCCCACCCAGACTACTGAATCAGTAACTTTGTACTAGTCCAGCAATCCTGGTGATACCCTCAAGTCTGAGAGTCACAAATCTTGTCTGGTGCTTCCCATAGGTTCACATATACCACCAGTCTGCATTTCAAACAAGCTCCAGAATCTAGGATCACACTTGGATAAACAAAGCTGAAGTCCTCCTGGGGGAAAAAGGTATGTAACCTTCATATGGTTGAGTTTTCTATGAAATCTGTCCTCAGTATCAGATGGAAAAAGTCCTTATACAGGCTTCCTAGCCAAGAGATATCATGGATCTAATTTCCTACATAAACTGGGTACACAGAGAATAAATGTTTTCAAACACATTCTTATAAAAATAATAACATCTGTGAATCATCGAAATTCAACCTAAGGATGTCTCACTTGAAAAAACTTATAAGTGGACCTACAAAGTTTCAGAAATAGGGAAAAGAAATAAAAATAATCCATATCCATAAATTCTGCTTGTGTTGTCTGAACAACTTAACCTCAAATGTATTATTAACTGCCCACCACCTGCTCTCCATGGAAAAGCACCAAGAAGTTTGTTTCCCTCAAACCCTTTTAAAAAAAAAAGTCCTCATGTTTATAAACACTGGGTCTTCCATTTGTTTTACAGGAGGAGAAAGATCTCTATAAGAATCTTCTGAACAAAGAATTCTGGTTTAGCAGAAGGTAGCGCTGATGCCCAGATGGCACAGCTGTCTCAAAGCAGCGGCAGCAGCATCGTGCTTAAGCCTGAGTTCCCCCTAGCCCTCCCCGAGACCCCAGCTTCCCTGGACCCCCGCCCTGGACCCCCATCTCGCTTGGCCCGCCATGCCCCAGCCCTGCCACTTGGCCCCAAGCCCTGCTGCAGTTGCTCCGCCAAGAGATGCTCTGCGCTCCTAGCCCAAGCTGGAAGAGGGGCCCAAGAGAGCAGCGAGTGTGAGTGGTGGCTGCGGCATATGGCGACAAGGCCCCAGTCCGCCCAAAGCGTAGGAGCAGCGGCAAGAAGAACCAGCCAGGCAAGTCCAGCCAACTGGTGGTGGAGATGGTCCGCAGGCTGGGCGAGCACGCTGGCAACATCCATGCAGAAGCCAGGAAAGTGGTGTGGTTCCACCAGTAGAACAGCCCACCTACCTCAAGTGCTGAGTGTGCGCTGGTGGAGAATGCCAGGCTGCTGCAGGTCAAGGGCACAGGCGCCAACAGCTCCTTCAACTCAACCCCAAGAAGCTGGAGGACAGCGAGTGGTGCACCCTCCTTCGCGCCCGCTGCGCACAAGCCTAAGAAGCCAGGGGGGGGCCTCATCATGGGGACCCCCGACCTGCCAAAAGTGCCGAAGCCAGCTAGTGCACACCCAGAAGGCTGCTGCCAAGGACAAGGGCATCTGCAGTAGCGGGGAGAAAGAAGGTGAAGAAGGTGGCCAAGTCCAGCATCCTCAAGGTGCCCAAGGGCTGCAATTGAGCACCCGGCCTGCCCGCGACCAAAGTTGAGGAGGACTGTCCCTGCAGCACTGTGGCCTCCCCTCCCCTCCCCCATGCGCTGCGGAGGCTGCTGTTCCCGGGAGATTTTTGAAACAGCTCCCAGCATACCCCCATTGGCTCTGGCCCTTGGCAAAGGCCATCGCCATGGTTACCATCTCCCACCCTGTCGCCAATGGGCGGGCTGCAGTTGGCCCCCTCCCTCTAACCACCTCTGGGCTCACAATTTCTCTGTAAGCAGGGCAGCTTGGCACTCCCCTCTACCGCGTGCCTCTTGGAAAGTGCAATAGAAGATTGTTGACCTTTGCAAAATAAAAAATAAAAAAGTATTCTAGTTTAGACAGAAGGATTTAGAAGTCAAACATGGTGGGACACTGTTATCTCAGCAGCTCAGGAGGCTGAGACAAGAGGATCTCAAATTCAAAGCCAGCCTCAGCGATGGTGAAGCACTAAGTAACTCAGTGAGACCCAGTCTCTAAATTTATAGGGCTGGGGATATGGCTCTGTGGCTGAGGGCCAAGTTCCATTTCTCAGATGTTGAAGGTTGAACACCTGAAATGCTGAGGAAAGTGTAAAAAGCAAGTTTTACTTAAATGATAGAACAGAGATAGACTTCTTAAAAGAGGTCCCAGGGAAGGGGGGCCAAGGAAGTGGGGGTATTTTGCTCCTTTTATACTTTTTTAGAATTCCTTTGTACTCATGGTGTTGTAGGGACAAACGAGGCAAGGCACCAAAGATAGCAAGAAACAGTTTTATTTAGCTGCATCCAGGTTCAGACGGCACAGTTTTTGCTGTAATTAATCAATCCCCTGAACCCCAAGTTCAGGGAGTTTCAGCGTTTTATACCCAGCATATAAGGGGAGGGGCTCAGAAGTTCACAGTCTGCAGAAGTTCACATAAATCAGCTTTTTTTTTCACTGTTCTGGGCAAGGTAACTCTTCAAGGACAACACCTGGGAAGGGGAGAGCTTCTTCTCCCCTTTCTTTCCTCCCCTTGCAAGCTGTTACCATAGAGCCAATTTGTAACTTATCTTAAAAATGTAGACATCTCTGTGAAGCTCAGCTCAAGGCCAGAGTCCTTGTTTACACATTTCCTCAAAGTACTATACTGGATATATTTGTGAAAAACTAATGAGAGGGTGTCCAGCACCTGGAGTGTTGGTATCTTCTCGGTCAGTGGCCAAGTAAACAGAGTGACAGAAAAATAGGAAGTTTATCTACATTGAACTCTTTCACAGAGACTCTTTTGCTGACAGTACTAAAATCAGCCATGGTGAAGATGGCTTTTCTGTGGAGAAAGGGTTTACCACTTCAAAATAATAGTAAAAATGTGCATAACACAGAGTACATCTGCAACTTAATTTATTTTTTCCCTTTGGTGTTCATGATTTTTAACCTAGACTAAACCCAGATATTTTTTTTTTCTCATGAAACAGTTTCTTGATATGAAAGCAAGAGAACAAGATAGATCTACTGGAAAAAATACTTCCTCTACCAGCAGTTTGACTAAACACCTGAAGATATTAGAAGATCATTATTTTATTGTTTTCAACATGGCAAATCTGTTCTCTATAAACCCCCACATTAAAGGCTGAAGTGGACAAATCCACACAGCACAATAGAAACCACACAGAGCTAATGGATTTTCAACTGTGAACCAATGGTTTCTGGCTCTTCTAAAGTGTACAGTCATCTGAAGGGCTCTTTAATTAAAAAAAAAAAAAATTGCAATAAACAATGTAATCCATATCCCTGGAGAGGAATCCAGGCATCACTGTTTTTGAAATATTTGAAAGTAATTATCATCCATAGCAAAACTAAAAGCCACTACTTTAAATAAATATTTGTGATGAATGAGTTGCAAAGACACATAAGATATGTGCTCATGACTTTGGCCACCAATTTGCCAGTTTGTTTTTTAGTTTGTTTTTTAAATATGAAAAATAACAGTGATAATCAACTAACAAATACAAAATTTTATTTTTAATCAAAGTCTTGAAGATTCTGCTTGATAAGTGCTTGTATTACAGCTTTATGTTTGAGATGACTGAGAATATTATGACAGGAGAACATGGCATAAAAAGCACTAGGTGTCAACAATTCCTTTCAAGTACATACTCTACAATGAACTAAACAATTCCCAATATGCTTTATTCTTGTAAAGTTTCCACTAAATAAAAAAACTCTTAGGAACAAACATTTCATACATGGACAATTATGGGGCAGTTATCCAAACCAGAGTACCTGTATTGTATTATTGATATCCTTTAAAACACTGATTTTTGCCCACTAAACTCAGTTAAAATTTACTGAGAATATACCAGGCTCAGGACACAGTTTTAAGTGACTTGATCATTAACCACATCATTTTACCAAAAAATTTAATTGCATAAAAATATTACAATAAATGTGTTAAGCCATGTGTTGTGCTGCATTGCAAGAATTTTTGCAATGAAAGTATCATATAATGCTGGATTGCAAGTTTAATGACAGGCTTGGTGACATAGTAATGTGTCATTTTGTCATTTCAATATACATAATGACAGTGATAAGGTGATGCTTACTACCATCCCCTATACTAAGGGAAAAAAATGAATGAATAAAAAATAATGTTTACCAAATTGTTGCTGAAATTTAAATAAATAAATAAATAAAATTTCATGTCCCAGTGTTAGAGCAAGGGTAATTGCTTGAGAATAATAAAATATTAAAATAGAAAGTGAACCAATTTGAGATTTTTACTGAATCACAAGTTGTTGCTAGTATTCTGACATACCTAATTATTTGATAAACATAACTTTTAAAATTTCTGTTAATGTATGATGCTCATATAAAAACACATAAAGCATTTATGTAAATATTCAGAAATTATTCAAAGGTAAACATGTTTTGGATCAGCCTTGCTTAGGAATGCCCCTCTCATTTTTTTTTCTTAAATAATTATTCACATACACAATTTGTGCTTATTTATATTTATACTTTTTGTCTCAATTTCACTCTTCAAACATTCTTTAAATAGTTATTTAGTGTTCTTTGAGTAATTCATAACTGTCAGTATCCTGATGTTCAATTCTTAATGTTTTTTTTTTCTTTTTTTGTCACTTGGATTAAGCCATACTTCTCTTTGTTTATGTTTGCTGTACTATTTTTTATTTGTTCATTAAAGGAGCCAACAGTAGATTATGTAGTCCATTTTGGGGGAAAAAGTATAAAATCTGTTAAGTAAATAAAAATAGGCAAGAACAGTGCTGCATCCTTTTAACATTTGTTAATTGGGAAGCCATGGAAAAGTACTTCATGTTTAGGAAAGTCACAGATATTTAGAAATAGCATGACTCGAAAAATTCTAAAAAGACTTGTGTTGTTATACATTGATGTAGAATTTTTAGGGCTAATCTCAAGCACCACACATGAAAAATTAAAAGTTGGATGACCTAAAGTTTCAGAAATGCCAGTAATAAATATGATTCCATGAACAATTAAATCAGAAAATTGAAGAGATACCTCTGCTTTTGTTTTTAGTGCAACATAGTTCTCAGTTTTAAAGCTAGGGACTCAATGTATTTGTGTATCAATGATCAAAGGTGTAAAAATATTGTACTTATTATATTATTATTATTTAGTTATAAAATATTTTCTCTCTTAAAGTGTTATAAGATATATATGCAGGACTTTGCATTAAGTGAAATGTGGCAGGCATAAATTAAGTTGCAGGAGCATTTGATTCACATGTGACAGTCAAATATTTAGTGAGTAAAATTCTGCTCACCAGGTACTGTGTTTTGTGTAGGGTTTATATTATAGTCAAAATCTCCATATTTTTATTTTATTGAGCATAAGAGGGTCAAGATTTTTGTTTTACCACATGGTGAGTGTATTATGTTCTTCATAAATACTAGTAGAAGGAATGCAATACTTGTAAGAAAAAACTGATGATTATATGAAATAATGATTGTGTTAATTTATTCTATTTACTCATTTTACCTTATATATACAGTATAAAATACCATGATATATTTAGTAAATAAACAAAGTTGTATTTGTCAATGAAAGAAATCATCATATCACACCAATTTAAAAATATAAAAATCAATTTAGTATACTTGATTGTCATGTGTTGACTTCATCCAAGTATTATGGTCATAGGCTATACAAGGTTTTTATAGTCTTTTAAAATGTTTTTATGGAAAATTTTATAGACATATATGTGTATATTTCTTAGTAAATTTTTTGTTCATATTTCTTTTTAAGAGTCCATAGCCCCTTTTTTTTTAAATTTTTTATTGTTGGTGAGTCCATAGCCTCTTTACCCTTGTTGAAAATTTGTGGAATTATCACTCAAAATCTACTAGATATTTTCATCACTCTTTGTCATGGTAGACAAAAACCAGTTTTTGGATACCCTTTGAAAAAATCACAAATGTTTGTAGATGTTTTACATTTCTTTTTATTTTACTGACAGTGAAGGTAGCTGATAGATATTTCCTAAATACACAATGATATCTTATGGAGGACAAAAAGCTGTGGATGATAAAAGTGACACACTTTCCTTCTCTTTATTATATTACTCTTCTTAATAATTTACTCCTCTTGGATACTGTGGTCCCTACAAGAGTTTGAGTAATATTCTCAAGGTAATTTTGTCTGTATATTTTTATTCAACTGATATATTTTTGGATTTATGATGACTTTGGACTTACTAATCTGCTAAACTCCTTATGTACTTATTTTACCTTAATTTTATGTTACGTATGCAAAATATATTTATCCCAGTCTATAAGGCATCTTTTTTTTTGTTTGTTTATTTCAGCCATGACTCCACGTGATACCCAAGAATATTCACAAGAAGGGCATAAAACATATATTTCACAAAGTGATAAATGGGAAATACAGAAGTTGTGATCTTGACTATTTACAACAAAAGAAAATATGGAAAACCACAAGTGAGAGTGAACACCAGAAATCATATTAAAAAATCAGGCCTTGTTCACCACCAGAGAATTTATACTGGAGAGAAGCCCTACAAATATAAACAATGTGGCAAAGCTTTTAGTAAAATAAATGGTCTTATTAACCACAGAGTAACCCACACTGGACAGATGCCCTACCAATGGGAAGAATGTGATAAAGTTTATAAAGAAAAATCAAACTTTATTAAGCAAAGCAGAAATCACACTGAAGAGAAGCCCTACAAATGTGAAGAATATGGTAAAATTTTTAGTAAAAACGTAAACCTTATTTACCAAAGAAGAATTGACACTGGATAAAATTCCTACACATGTAAAGAATGTGGCAAAGCTTTCAGTCAAAAGTCACAACTTATTTGCCACAGCAGAACTCATATTGGAGAGAAGCCTCACAATTTCAAAGTATGTGACAAAGTTTTTACTCAAATATCAACCCTTATTTGCCACAGCAGAATTCACACTGGAGAGAAGCCCTACAAATGTAAAGAATGTGGCTAAGCTTTCTGTCAAAAATCACACCTCATTTGCCACAGCAGAACCCACACTGGAGAGAAGCCTCACAAATGCAAAGTATGTGACAGTGCTTTACTCAAATATCAACCCTTATTTGCCACAGAAGAATTCACACTCAAGAGAAGCCCTACAAATGTAAGGAAAGTGACAAAGCTTTTACCAATAAAATAGGCCTTATCCACCACAGCAGAACTTACACTGCAGAATAGTCCTACAAATGTGAATAATGTGGCAAAACTTTTAATAAAAAATAAAACAATATACACCCTGATGAATGTGAAATGTGAATAAAGTGATACTACTTTTAAAGGGAAACTAAACCTTATTAACAACAGAATTTATACAGAAAAGAACCCCTACAAATGGAAACAATGCTGCAAAGCTTTTAATAAAAAATCAATTATTTTTCACCACCATGCTATTTATTCTGGAAAGAAAACATATAAATGTAAAGAATGTAGAAACATTTTAAATTCTATATCATATATTACTAGACATCATAGAAAACACACTGGAGAAAAGCTTTATAAATGAAATCATTGAACAATTCCTCTAAGAAAGGGTCAAATTTTAATCCTCACCACAATAAGCATAGTTAAGAGAAAGTTTTGAAATGTGAAAATTGACAATGTGACAATGCCTTCAAAATTTATTCACCAATACTCAGCACCTGTGAATACATACTGGTTAGAGAGAATACAAATGGAAAAAAAAAAAAACATTTCATAGCCACATGTTTCTTAAACACTAGTGATTTTTGGAGAATACATTGTGCCCAGAAACCCTAAAAAGTTAAATAATATTTCCAAAACTTATTCAACTTTTAAATTCATTGAACATCTGAAAAATCATACCAGTAGTGAACATTGAACAGATTTTGTCCAAAATGTATGCCTTATATTACAATGAAACATTTATAATCAACACCTTGACAAATGTGAGAGTATAGTGAAGTCATTATGTATACATTACACCTTGATGTATATGAGGATCAGTAAAAGACACAACTCATTTAAATATAGAATATAAGTACCTGTCTTTAACTTTTGATTAAATTTATTAAGCATTATCAAGTTATTTGGTAGAAATATCAGTCATAAATATCATACATGTATAATGCAGAACCTCATCTTTGAAAGCATATATATATATGTATATATATATATATATATATATATATATATATATATATATATATATATATTTCTAAATCAAATATTACTATTTCCACTTTTGAATACCAGAGAAAACAATTATAAGAAATCTATTTTTTGATGTGTAACACTGAATTGTAATATTTTAATCTTTTTTATTTTTTTTTTTGTATTGCAGTTTAAATTTGGGGATTTTTAAACACTGTGCCACATTCTTATGACCTCTCTCTGCTTTTTCAAATTTTGATACTGGTCTTGCCAAGTTGCGTGAATCCACACTAAGTTTCTGAGGCTGAATTTAAACTTCTGAAACTCAGCTTCCCAATTTGCTTGGATTACAAGCATGGACCATCAAGCCCAGTTTACAGTGCATTTTTTACCTATTTATGTATGCAATATATCTTTATAATTGAATATTTCTGTATATGTTAACACTCATGTATTGCATTGTGTCATTAAAAGACAGATATCACAGTATTTCACTTGATTAAATGTTTTATGCAACAGTAAAACCTACTATTGAGTAAATAATACTCTAGCATCTCTTAATACTTTTACACATTTTAATCAAACTTAATGTGGAATATATTTTGCATAATCATGTCATTGTAATTTATTTTCTGTTTTTTTTTCATGGTGAAATTACGAGTTATAGGAAGGACATAGATATAGGAAAATAAATAATAAATAATAAATAAATATTTTTTTTAATGAAAAATATGCCCCAACTGCTTTGTCTTGGAATTGCATTAGAAAAATATGAGGTGATTATACTGTGTTTTATGACCTCAGGCTCTGAGCCTTAAAATACAAAAGAATATTTTGTTTATTTTTAAATATAGTTTTATATTTCAAACATTCAAATCAAATTCCACAGCAATCAATGATAAAAAAAAAAGTACGAGAATAACAACTGCAGTTTGTTGTCTCATCATGACCTTTCAATACCTATTGTAGATTGCCTGTGGGTTCCACTTTTAATTTAAAAGATAATAATTTTTCCATACAATTTGGATCAAGTGGAGGACAAAATCTCCTGCATTGTTTTCCTGGGCAAGCTGTCATACTTGAAACAAGTGAATCCCCAATCAAAATATATTTACATTCTAATTATATAAGTTCTTAACTGATCTAGCATAAAACAAATCCACTTTCTTCTTGTTGAATACCTTGAGCCCAAAGATATGTAACCTGAGAGCTAAAAGAAGTAGGACATAAATGAAGGGGTCTTTTTAGCATAAGGCAAATTGCACTTTTTTGTATTTGATTTTTCTGCTTGTGATGATGTACACTTCTCTACCTACTTAAAATATCTGCTTCCACAGACTTCATGATTCATAGAAATTCTCAGGAATATTATCTATCTTTTAATTTCAAATTTTTAGCTTTCTATATAGTTACCGCACCATCTCATGGCCAGATCAATATTTTCTTGAACTTCTTCATATATTAATCTATACACTATCTCAGATATGTTTGTTTCTAGATTGTCAGGGATCCCTCCTAGTGAATTCTGAGATGTGTGAGAGGTTGAACAAGCATAGAAATTTGCTTATAAAAAATAATCCATGGTGGGAAGTAAAAGGAGAAAAGATGCAAAAGTCCTCATCTAAACTTGTATATGTTGATACTACACAAGGGTATTACAATGATGTCTGGTTTGGGGTAGGGAAGCAACTTTTCTTATACACTATGACACAAAGTTCATCAAATACGGTTGTTATAAACTTTTTGAGAACACCCAAATTTATCTTAGTAATTTCTACATTGAAAAACTACTGTTACTTTTAAACAAAACTATTCATTGCAATAAATCTGAAATAGTTCTTTAATATTGCAGAACAGAAAATTGGTGGCATTGCTGACTGAATGCCAATATTTTCCAATAACACCTATAGGGGTACTTAAGAAAATGCATAGATAATTAAAGTAAAGAGTGAAATGACATCCAGAAACAACAAATTATAGTAAAAAAATGTATTAACTTATTTCAAATACTAGTGCACTCTTTTGCTTTTTTCCCCAAAAGTTATTTTTTTTAACCTTTTGGTATGATATTTCACTTCATTTATATAACATGATCAATAGTATGTTTTTTTCATATTCACTCTCTGATGCATCCCAAATATATTTGCATAGAAACAGTACTTACTTCTGAAATCTATTTTGCTATTTTCAAATGAGGTCTTGCAGTTTTTTTTTTTTAAATATCTGAAATAATTAGGATGAACTTATTTCTAATTAGCATATAGTAAATTTCTGATAAATATTTGTGAAAAAGATGAAGAAATAATAAGAGCATTTATATAACCTGTACAATATGATATGCGGTTTTTCATGTTTTTAGCTGCAACTTATTGAGTATTATGACAATCTTATTATGTGGGTAAGATGTGGGTATGATGAACCAATAATAAATAAAAATTACATGCTGCATTGTTAGTAATTCACCAAACAATTTTTTCAAAAACAGACTCTCTGATGTGTGGTTTTTATCAACTATTATATTATGAATGAATGAAGTTCAGTAAATGAATAATTGGAACTACATACTTGCTTAGGGTGCCTATAGCTCATTGTTAAAAAACCTTTATATAAAATTTTAATACTGTTTCTCACATTGTGACTTAATGGAATTTTGATAAAGTGTACATTAATAATGCTGAAGTCTTTCATTGAATCTTATATCAGTTTATGAAATAAATATGCTATATGTGATTTCCTCAATTCTGAGTGTCTTATGTTTTAAGAAACTGTATGGACAATTCAAATTAAAGTTAACATACTAATATCAATAGCAGAAGCACCACAGGAAAAATGAAAACAAAGAATTGGGAGATTCCACCATTATAGATGTAATTTTCTCAATATCTTTTCAATGTACCTAACCCAGTATTGATACCAAAATTAATGAGCAACCTCTTTTCGTGCTGAGTGTGCATGATGTTATTATATAAAATGAAAACAATTGCAAATGTTTCGCAGATGCATTTTACAACATTACTTGAAAATACAATTGATTGATCAGTATCTCACTGTGTTTGACCACAGCAAATACCTTCTCAGTGTTCAAGATAAATGGGAAAAAATAAAAATAAAAAAAAATCAAGTAAAATCCATGTTAAACAATAACAACTATTTTTTTTTTCATAAGAAAACTGTCAATGTTTTTTTGAAACAACATGACAATAAACTGCCCTATCACATAAACAAAAGCAACAGTTATTTATTTTATTATTTGAATATGCCAAGTATTCTTTGGCAAACTGCCACATATATATTTTTAATTTCACAGGTGTGAATTATAACTAATTTTCTCTAAATTGCTACTTATTTAATATAAATTTGTTGAGAAATTATTTCTGCATGTGCTGATTAGTGAAATATAGTGAGGAATGGAAGTCATTGAAAGCTCTATGTATTGCAATACCAGTATGATAGGAGGAAGCTGTATATAATTATGAGAAACACTGAGTAATATTAATTTGTTCCAGATATTTATTTCCCTTAGTATCCACTTTTCACATAAAATAGTGCTTTTAAATGGAGCTGATTATTAAATATCATAGGAAAAGCCATCAGAGCACTCAGAATAAGAAATTTAAAAGAAAACAATAAAATCATAAACATCTGGTTGCATCAACTAGCCAACTCTTGGATCTCATCTTTTGACTTTTCTAAATTTCCTCCTATTTTCGTGTAATGATGACTAAGAAGAAAATATTTCTATTAAGAGGATGACCAAAAAAAAAAAAAAATTATGGCAATTTGTTTTTCTAAAACATATATAAAATTGACTTTCTAACTCAGAATAAAATCTATTGAGTATATCTTTTGATGGTCAAAAAATGTATAACTACACAACATGAAGATTGGCCTTCTGAAAGAAAGAATGTGATGGTGAAAACCAATTTGGAAAGGTAGTATTGAATATTTTATATAAAAGAAAAGGCAGGGATATTTAAAATAGTTTTGATTATTAGATTTATGTAAAAAATTAAAAGGTAGTATCCAGGCCTGATGTGGTGGTACATACCTGTAACCTCAAAAATCATAGAGTCTGAGGCAGAAGTATCACAACTTCAAGGCCAGCCTTGGTAACTGGGACCAGATATCAAAATAAAATATCAAAGAATTGTGAATATAGATAAATGATAAAGCACTCCTGGATTCAATTCCCAGGACTATATAAAACAGTAGTTTCCAAAATTTATACTCAAATCAGCAGCCTCCACTCTATCTGCAACTATGTAAAGTTCTAAAAGGAAACTAAATTTAGCCATACCTACTACTAGTTGTATGATATTGACCATAATTTCGAAATATATACATAGAAGAACCTTCACAATGTATTAGGTGTTCCCATTATTTTTTCCAATTGCAATGAGAGAGGGAGGAAAACCAATTTAGCTTATGGGGCCACTTCTTTCTCTTCAGGCCTAATGACTCAAATAGTAAAAGGCTTTAGTGTTTAATTGATTATCATTTATACAATCATAATGGTATGTGTTCTATGATTTCCTGCCTAATCAACATTGGACACTTTATTATTTCTGAATATCAGCATTTGTACAGACCACTGCACCCCACTCTGTTATTTAATAGTTACAAGTTCCTGTGTCCATGCTTCATCAGTTAGTTATTCTCTTTTAAAAATAATTATGTATTGCATTTTTTGTCTACAGAAAATTTATGAAGGTTAAAATAAGCATTTTCACAAATTTAACTTCAAAATAGTTTTCATCACAAAACACACACCAGAAGAATAGCTTATTTCTCTAATTTATTAGCCTTTCTGACATCCAATATCAAGACATGAATGCTGCTCATGGAGGGATGTTCTTCCCATCAAGAACAATCAATACTATTTTCTTCTATCCCATAAAATGTTATAAAAAATGCACATTTTACTGTGTTTCATATGCAGAACTTGATGTTCCTTTATTTGTGTTTAGTGGGTTTTTACTTTCTTTTTCATCACTTTATTTTTTCTGTATTTTCTAATATTCAATTTTTTATGTGTGTTGAGGAAAATAGATCACTAGAATCTTCTAACTTTTGCTACATTCAATCACTTCACTACTCACTAGCTAATATTTCTATTAAACCATCATTTTAAAGATAGGACTGGGGTATGCTAACAAAACTATTTTCAAGGTCTACTGCAGAATCAGCATAACTTTCTTCAACTCTGTAGTTAGAGGCACTGTTTCTATACACAAACTCTGCTCCCCTTGTTTTATTTTTCTTCTATATTGAGTAACTCTCTTTGAAATGAGGAACAGAAAACAGCTTTTTAGAATTTTATCATTTATGAAAATCTATTTTTATTTATTATTAAAGGTCAGTCTGCTTCAGTTTAGAGTACAATGTTGAATACTAGTTTTTCTTTAAATCATGAGGTTATTCTGTATTTATCATCTATAATCTATCATTAGTGATAAATACTTGGGTTCTATTCTTGCTTTCTTGAAGCTGACCATGGTTTCTCTTTTCAGGAAATTCTCTTTGTTTTAGGCATAGCTACTTGAGAAATTCTGGATATATATTTAGCATATTTAAAATTTATTTTCTTGATTATAGCATTCAATCAAAGTGGAGTATTTACAGAACTGATTTTCATTCCAGTATAAACATGCAGGAAACTGGATAAAATATGGAAAATAATATGTCTCTTTTTCAGACATCAAAAACAGGCATAGCAGGTGAGTGAAACCATAAGTAATAAGTAAAGACTCGTGAAGTGAACTATAACTATATTTTTAAATTTTTTCTTAATAAGTTCAGTTTGATAAAATGCTGTTAAAACTATGGGTAAAGGGGAAGTAAGAATAATCAAAGTATACCGCTGTAAGAAAAACTTGAAGTCTGGCATCTGAGAGCAGACTGTGGGGGAAACTTCATATTATGATAGGAAAGAATCCTCCACTTTCCCTTCACCCTCTCACCCACTTAACCTCACCAGAAACCACCAAAATGCTTAGAATAAAAGGTTTCAAGTTCAATAGTCACACTCTCTTCAAATACAAAAAAAAAAATAAATAAATTTCAACTGAAAACAGAATCTTGTTTGCAAAGTTAAGGGGATCTGAAACATCATATAAAAAGTTATGTTAAAGATGATTCTGTGTTGTTTTTTTCTTTTCTTTTTTTCTTCTTTTTTTTTGGTATGTGTGTGTTTTGTTTTGTTCTGAGGGTGTGGCTATTCCTTGGTCACCTGAACTCAGCAAAGAAACTGTTATTTAGATGAAGTATCAGTGGCTGGCCCACATTAAATATGGACAAATGTTAAAAAAAAAAAAAAACATTTAAAAAAGCCTAATTTTGAAAAAAAAAATGCGTTGCTTCTTCCTCCCTCCACATTTTTCTTTTTAAAGTATTTTCTAAAGTTTTTTTTTTTTTTTTTTTTTTTGTCTTGAAAAATAATAAAAAATTCTGGAAGAATTTACAACCAACTGCATGAGGGTCTGGGAAGCTGAGAGGCTGGAGCAAGGCTGGGAGGAGCAGACAGAAAGGGGTCTTTCCCTTAGTTACTGGAGGCCAACTATAAATAAAAAGAAGCAAAAATCAATAAGTGTTTATAAACCAGGAAATGGTACAGATTATCAAGTTAGTATCAGTTATAAAAATTCATATAATCGAGAAAATAGAGAAATCATGAACAGGATTAGAAAAAAATAGGTGTAAATTATATTTTTAGAAATTTATTGGTGATACATAAAAAATAAAGATCCCAATTTAAGAATCTCATTTCATTCTAAGAAAATTAATTCAAAATGCCAAATAATTTAAAAATGTATAAAGATTCCCCTTAGACTAGAAAACAAAAAAGGAGTTTCCATTTGTCGGCGTAAAATCACCTTGGGTAGTAAAGACTGAAGTTTAATTCTTAAGACTTAATCCCTAGAATTGAGCTCTTGGCAGAACTATTGGTTCCATATGTCCACAGAATGTTTCATTTAAAATATATGTACTTTTAAATTGGTCTCTAACCACTCCACGCATTTTCCCAACCCTTAGAGCCTTGTTCTCCTCGGAAGCTAGACTCATTTATTTGCATTGGAGGTAACCTATTTCCAGCATGCCAAAACCTATTCACTTTCAAAGCCACTTTTGGAGATTTTATAGCCTGAAATGGAATAAAATTTAAATTTAATAAAATTTGAGACCTGAGCTAAAAAAAATAAACTTGTTTAAAAGCCAGCTACCCAGACATTGAGGAAAATATTCTGAGAAAACCCCACAGGGCAGAGGGGGTGGGGAAAGCCAGACCACCGTTAGCCTGCCAAACGTTATTTGGGGCTGGCTTTAGAAGAGAACCAGAACTGAGGATGCAATGCAATTATTTAAGTCCTGAAAAAAAAAATGCTCTCAAGTCCAGTGGGAGATGATTGCCTCTGACTCCAACTGATTCTGCACATGGGCCTGGGGAGCTTCTGGCCTAGGAGAATGCCCAGGACACCGTGTCACACCTGGGCTTGAGGTTTAGTGTGCAAAGGAGAAGGGCCTGGACTTGCATCAGGTGGACTCAGGGTTGAACTCGAGGCCTCCTGGGGGAGCAAGCCACATTTCTATTTAAACCACAGGTTATAACAACAGGGGATTTTTCTTCCTTTGTTTCTCCTGTCTCTGTCTTTGTCCCTGGCTGGCACCCCCTCCTCTGGCCCTGAAGCTGTCTCTCTTTCCCTCCTTCTGGCTCCTAGGAGTGAGAAGGCCTAGGCTGGCTGTGACTCAGGCCCAGGGAAGGAGGCCATTCAGGGCTCCACCAGCCTCAGGGTATTTATTACACCCTCCCCCAGCCCCAGTCCTTCTGCAGCCTCCAGGGCTGCAGCTCCAAGGGCATGAGGTCTGTTGCACACTCCCACGGAAGGGCCTCTGGTGGATGCATATGAGGCCCCCAGTTGGGCTTTTCGGCCTCCCCCAGAGAATGTTCATTTATCTCCGCACCTCCTCTCCCACTGCGGGGAAGACACGCAAGAGGAGCGCTCCAGCAACCGTGGCTGGCTCAATGACAGTTCCAGCAAGAGCATGGGTGGACCCTGTGGGGACGGGGGTCTGGGTACAGTAGCCTCCCTGGTGTTGGGGCTGAAAGGTCAGCTCATCTGCCTCAGTCACCCCCGCAGGACTCTGTGTGCGCGAAGCTGGGCGAATGCTCCGCTGCTAAGCCACCTCTCCAGCCAATCACAGGAGTGTTTAAAGACAAGTCTGTGGGGCGAAGAGGATGCTGTTCCTTCATCCTTTCTCCTACAGATGCACATCCCACTGCAGGGCCCTCAGCTGGCCCAGAGGGTGGAGCCCCACATTGTGGGTGAGAACTGAGGTCCTCTAGCATCATTAATTCTTATTTTTAAAAAGTCGCTAAAGTTATTTGGGTTACTTAGTCGGAAAGAAATGTCTTTAAGACACTCAGAGCTGGAGCTATTAAAGTCAGATTGTCAGCCCCTGTTTGCTAGGTAGCCAGGAACTCAAAATAGTAAAGGCATTTTAGAATCGACCTTCTTTTCCATCAATGGCTTCCTCTCAGTTTGAAGCAGGGCATGGCCATCCAGGACCTGGGGGACAGTCCTCGGCTGCTCGAGTCTGGGGGCAGGGTTCTGGTATTGAATGGAGGGAGCGTGCCCGGTCAGTAAAGGAGGTGTGGATCCGATCCCAAAGAGGATTCAGGCACCAGGTTTCTCTAACCCTTCTGGAGTTCTGTCCAGCTGACCATCAGTCTCTCCCTCCATCTTGTTTAGCCATCCTTTTTTTCAACAAACATTTCTTCCTATGAGCTGAACACAGCATTAGTCCCTGTCCTCAGGAATCCTGCCTTCTGATTGCTTGAGACAACAGCCCTGAGAAACTCACAGGGAAGCCCACGATTTCCAACATGACGTGTGCTCCAGAGTCTAGACCAGTGCTGCCCGAGAACCTTTGCAGACAGGGGAATTTTCTCCATTTGGACCGCCTCGCATGGCTGCCACCTGCCCTATGTGGCTGTTGAGCATTTGAAATGTGACTAGTGTGACTACTTTTGTTAGAGATGAGCTCTTGCTGTGCTACCCAGGCTGGCCTTGAACTCCTGAAATCCAGCCATTCTCCACCTCCCAAGTAGCTGGGACTATAGGCATAGGCTCTGCCTCACCTGGCTTACTATTTTTAATTTGATTTAACTTTGATTTTCACTTAAGTAGCCACAGGAGTCTAATGGCTACTGTCATGGATAGCATAGGCCCAATATCACCCTCACCTGGGAACCCAGGCCCCTGGATCTTGCTGAGCTAGAATCTCTGTGGGTGGAGCCCGGGAATCTGAGATTGCACAGTCTCTCCAGGTGATTTTTATGCAGCTTTGCTCAAGCAAGCTTGGCAGTGGTTGTGATGCTACAGTGCGATTCGGTTGGGCTGGGTGCTGCTAGGAGCAGGAGAACTGAATTCCAGACATAGAGAACGCTCCCGAGAAGAAGGGATGGTAGAACTGGGTCTAAGAAATAAAGAGGTGATGTGGATGGGCTTGGGGGCTGGGGCATTGGTGGTGATGGTCCACAGCTCCCCAGGCCCCCTGGTGGGACGGGCTTTGCACACTTAATGAACTCATCGTATTCGAGTAGAGAGAAGGGAGTTTGTGAAGAATCTGGTCCCCCCCCCCGCCTCCATTTGTTTCCTGGGAAATCCTCTCCAGGCCTCTGCCTCTCCTTCATTGCGTCCCTAATCTTGGAGTCCTCTTCCAGAGCCCTCATGTGGAAACCCAGGACAGGCCAAGAGGAGAGGCTTCCACCAGCGCAGTTTTAAATCTGAGGTAACTGGATGCCTTTTGGGGAAAGGCTTCCTAGTAATTTTAGTGGCATCTTTTCTGTTGTCTAGACCTAAGATCAGCATTTTAGGAAAAAGTGTTGAGGCACAGCTTCCCCTGCCTGCCGCCTCCCTCTGTCCTCCCCTCGGCACTGCAAGGACTCTGGGCAGAACAGCAGGTGGCCAGAGCCTCTGCTGAGCCCCAGCGATTCATTTGGCAGCTAAAAGTTTTGTCCCTGGAAGACCCCAGACTTATTTTGAGATGGCAAATGTGGCAGATGCTTCCCGGCTGGCAAGACACCAGCTGTCTGATCTCAGCCTCAGGGGTGGTATTTTGGGGGGATATTGGCAGCTTCTTATCTAAAATAGATTTGTGCCTTGCTTCACCCTCTCAGAAGCTTTGGCAGCACTCTGTGTCCCTAGGTCTTGGGGTGGCACCTGGGGCATTGGAACTGCTCCGTGTCATCCAATTGCTCTTGTCAATATTACTTTTTTCTGTTCTTCCAGGTCCAGGACACTACCTAGATCTATCCACTAGACAAATATATTTGTAATAAACTCTTCAAAATTTTTTGGCAAGAATATCCTGGGAGAGCACTGTTTGGTTCACAGGAACAAATAGCTAATGGCAGAATTTGAGCCACCAGGACCAGACACTGATTTATAGAGAAAGATACTTTCCATGAACCTCTTATGTCATCCTCAGTGCCAAAAAATCATTCCCAGGTCCTACCCTGAAATCCTGAACCCGAGGAGTGCACCTGGCTCCAGGTTTTTGTTGGTTGGTTGCTCAGGTTTACAATTTTCTTGGGGTCTTGGGCTGTGGCTCTGCGGTAGAGCGCTTGCCTAGCATGTGCGAGGCCCTGGGAAGAATCCTCAGCACCACATCAAAATAAATAAACAAACAAATAAATAAATAAAATAAAGGTATTTTGTCCAACTACCACTAAAAAATAATATTTTAAAAATTTCCTTGGAATTAGAACATAATTCTTTTTTATATTTATTTTTTTTAGTTTTAGGTGGACACAATATCTTTATTTTATATTTATGTGGTGCTGAGGATCGAACCCAGTGCCTCACATATACTAGGTGAGCCCTCTACCACTCAGCCACAACAACAGCCCTAGAACATAATTCTTAAGATTCAGGGAAGTTTGCACAAAAATCAGGTTTCTAACTGTCCTTCAAAGTCACCAGGAGATCTGGCAGCCCCAGATTGAGTTCTCACACAGCAAGGATCGCTGGCGCTGTCCTGCCAGTTTCCACGACTCCCGAGTGCAGCTGAGCTCTCTTTGCCCCTTTTGTGTCTGGCCCTGGAAGCCTTGAGTGTTGCTAACACACTAAGGGTTAGATGAGCTGGGGCAGCAGGCAGGAGTCAGCATGGAACTTCTGGTCCAGCCCTGCTTCCTGCTTGCTGTGTGACTTTGCTCCAGTCATGCCACCTCTCTGTGCTTCAGTTTCCCTATCTGTCTGGAGGCCAGTAGACTAGATCAGTGGTTTCCCACTTTAAGCCAGGGCAAGGCTGAGAGGTGGGCTGCCTTGTCTCTCTTCTCTCCTTTTTGAATTAGGCCTGGCCATCAGATTTTGCTTAGGTAACTCCCTGCTTTTCCAGGGTTGGAAAACTCCCGGGTAACTACTTGTGTTAACCCCATAGCTAGGGGCATGAGATGTATTAGAACAGGAAAGGGACAAGACCTTTTTATTTGTATTTCTTTTGTGGTAGTGGCAATTGAACCCAGGGTGCTTTATTGCTGAATTCTATCCCCAGCCTCCACCTCCTTTATTTTTGAGACAAGGTCTTCTAAGTTGCTGAGGCTGGCCTTGAACTGGTGATCTTGTTGCCTCAGCCTCCTGAGATGCTGGGATTAAAGGCGTGCGCCAAGGCTTCTGGAACCATAATGTGTTTATTGATAAGAATGATGGGATTTGCTGAGCCACATTATTCTCCTACAAAGAGACGCTCTTCTCCCCTGTTTTACAGAAGAAGAAACTGAAGTTTTGAGAGGTTGAGTAACTTGCTAGAGGTCACACAGCTATGAGTGGCCAAGAGCCCGGGTTTCTGTCATTGTAGACAGTGAGGCCCTAACTACTGTTTCTGTCCCTTAGGTGGCTTGGGAGGAGGTGGGTGTACAGCGGTGCCCTTCGGCAAAGGGGAGGCCAGTGCCCTGAGGAGACCCTGCCATCTCTTGTGCTAGCTCTCCTCGAAGGACATCGGCACACACAGGGAAGTCCCCCTCTGGCTTTGTGCTCAAGACCAGGCTTCCCTCCACCAGGGCTGACCCGGGCTGCATTCCCGGGCTCCAGGTGATCAGGAGATCTGGCAGCCCTGGAATGAGTTCTTGCACAGCAAGTGTCAGTGGTGCTGTGCGCTGTCCTCTGATGGGATAGGGAGATGCACGCGAGGCCCATCGAGCCAAAAGACACTTGTTATTCTTTGAAGGTGTAATCATTGCTCACCGAGGTCCATAGGCCACATTGTGTAGCCCGGACAGCTGCTGTGGTTGTTTAGGAGGAACCTGGAGAATGAGGGTGTCTCGTAGTTCTCAGGACCCAGTGTGTCCTGTCTGAGCCTTGGTTCTCCCATCTGAGAAAGGAAAACCCCTGTCCGTGCCCACTCCCATCCTGTGTCCCTTTGATGGAAAGGGCAAGGGTAACAACCCCTGCCAGGCTCCCCCTGCAGCTCACCCTCTCTGCAGCTCCTCTTGGGAAAGGGGCTGAATCCCCCCATTAATAGGTGACATCTGAAAAGGTTAATGTTATAGGCTCTGGCCGATGTCCTCAGCTGCTGAGGGCTGGGCTTGTGACTGTTTCCAAGGCCTTGTCCATCCCAGGCCTGGGTTCCCAACGGCTGGGGGAGCCTGGACCCAGCTGGGGACACCTGGCAGCCTCTAGCCAGTCCCTGGGCACAGGCTGCCCTTCCTGCGCTGGCTGCTTCCTGAGCGCTCTGGGCCCCAGGGAAGGAAGTGGGAGCTCAGTGAGCCCACCGCCCTCCAGGAAGGAAGAGCTTGCTTTCTTCCTCCAGGTGGGGCCTGGGCCTGACTCTCCAGGGCGGAGTGGAGGGCTGTGGGCTCTCAGGCCTGCTGAGATCACCCTTCCCAGGTGGCTCCTGGGTGGGATGAGGGTGGAGACATGCTTGGTCTCAGCTGCTGTCCTAGCAACAGGGCTGCTCTCCTGTCCATCAGGGTTCAGGGTTCGCACATGACAGAGGTGACAACTTAGGCCCAAGAGGGATTTCCTGGTCAGGGGAGAGCTGCTGGGATGGATGGGAGGAGGACTAGGGCTTTGGTGGCTCCAGACCCTAGGGGTCCAAGGAATGGACCACCCTCCAGGGAACCCCACCATGGGGAGAGCCCCTCATCCTGGTGTCGCCGCGTCCCTGGGCTGCGGAACCAGGGCCTGGGGAAGCATATGCACTGTCCTGGGTTAGCAGGGAGATTCCCTCAAGGTCCGCACAGGGTGAGGGGGATCTTAGGGCACAGTCAGGGTGCCGGTAGCAGAGGCAGGGCAGAGGCTGCCTGGTGGCAGGGACACCTGCCCAAGCACTGCTGCTGTTTGGGTGTGCAGTCCCGCCATCTTGGGAGGCTTCAGCGGCCCAGGTCAAGGTTGTAGGGTGGGCTGGGTGGAGAGGTTTGTCACCCATCAGGCCAGCTTTGGGCCCTGGATTGGGTTTACCAAGTCACAGCACATGGGACATTGGGATGGGAGGGGTCTTGGGGGAAACCTGGTCCAGTCTCACCTTGTACCACAGGAAAATGGGAGTCCAGAGAGGCCAAGAATGTCTCCAGGGCCCCACCACCCAGCAGGGACAGGTTGGAGTGAGGAGGTCGAGATGGAGCACCACAATACCCTGTCCCCAAGGGAACATGGGCACCCTGGGGTTGGGGCAGAGGGTTGTAAGGAGGACACACACACACACTTTTAAAAACACTGGCTGCTCATGAATGCATACGGGATAAAATTAAAAACAGCCCTCAGCCACCCACCTGCCTTTCCCAGAGGCCACCGTCATTCTAATTTCTGCTGCCTGGTTCTAGGCAATTGTGTGTTCGCCCACACGCATGACAGACGCAGACTTCTTCCTCCTGTAACCACACCCTGCCGCAGTCTGTGTTGGAAACGATTCCAAACCCGTTCATTCAGCACCACTTCAGGACTTTCTCTTTCCCTCCTTTCCTCTCTGCCTCCTTCCTTCCTTCCTCTCTCTTCCCTCTTTCTTTTTTTGTACTGGATGTGGACCCAGGGCCACACCTGCTAGAAAAGCACTGGACCACATAGCCACACCCTCAGCCCATTCTGTTTTATTGGGAGAGGATTGAACTCAGGGGCACTCCACCACTGAGCCACCTCCCCAGCCCTATTTTGTATTTTATTTAGAGACAGTTACTCACTGACTTGCTTAGGACCTCCCCGAGTCTGAGGCTGGTTTTGAACTTGCAATCCTCCCATCTCAGCCTCCCACATGTGTGTGGCTACTTCTGTTTTTGAGACAGGGCCTCACTGAGTTGTCCAGGCCAGCGTGGAACTTGCAATCCCCCAGTTTCAGCCTTCCAAGTCACTGGGATTGCGGGCATGCGACACCACATCTGGGACTTTAGTACTTTGTAAGTCAACTTGTTTTTGTTGACACGTGACACACAGACAAGTCCACTGGCCACCAGTGTGTTCCAATGAGGAACAACAGGTCAAGCTTCCCAGGGGCTGACTCTGCTCCACCCTCTGCCTGAAGACAGTGGCTGCCCTCACCTGGAGGTTTTAATTGCTATGTGTTTGTTTTAGTTGCTTTGTGTTTGAAAAACCAAACCAAACCAAAACCCAAACCAAAATAACAAAAAACCCAGCCAGCACACTCCACTGGCGATTTCCCAGGGAGGATTGCTTGGGATGGCAAGTGTGGTGCTGGGCCTGGGGCTCTGATTCTGTGACACAGGATGGCTTAGGCTGCCCAAACCCAGTAATGACAGTGGGAAAACTGAGGTTCCCTCTGGGGGCCACAGGGACCTTATTTCCTCCTGCTCACCCTCATTCCAGTCCCACCCCCTTGACTGTCCACACACAGTCCACCATGCCTGCAAGACATGGCTCATCTGTCATGCTGTAAGACACAAACTCCCCAGGACAAGTGGGGAAACTGAGGAAAGTGGCTGAGCCTCTGCAAGCGTATGTGTCCAAGCCTCTACCAATAACATGGCTTGGCTCTCTGTCCCCTCGCACAGTCAGGGCCTTGAGTGGAATGGGAGGGGCTTGTGGGTAGAGCACCCACAGCATCTGCTACAGCAAGTTACCCAGCCCCAGCCTCCATGGCTTCATCTGTAAAATTGGGACATCAGAACAATCTTGCTTGTTTGTCTGTTTTTTAAATCATGTTGTTGTATTTTTTTAACCTTTATTTTATTCATTTTTATGTGGTGCTGAGGATCAAACCCAGTGCCTCACACAAGCTAGGCAAGCAGCTCTACCACGGAGCCCCAGCCCCAGCTCTGGAACAGCCTGGTTTAAAAAATAAGAAGCCAGTCATGGTGGCATGACCTTGTAGTCCCCGCTGTCCCAGCTCTACAGGAGGCTGAGACAACAAGAATCACTGGATCCCAGGAGTTGGAAGCCAACCTGGTAAACATAAGCAAGACCTCGCCTCAAACATAAGATAAAGCCAGGCACGGTGATGCCCACCTGAAATCCCAGCAGCTCGGGAGGCTGAGGCAGGAGGATTGTGAGTTCAAAACTGGCTTCTGCAAAAGTGAGGCTCTAAGGGTTGGGGTTGTGGCTCAAGTGACAGAGCATTCACCTAGCACGTGTGAGGAACAGGGTTCCATCCTCATCACCATAAAAAAAATAAAGATATTATGTCCACCTAAAACTAAAGGATAAAAAAAAAAAAAAAAAAAAAAAAAAAAAAAAAAAAAAAAAAAACAAGGTGCTAAGCAACTCGGTGAGACCTTGTCTTTAAATAAAATACAAAATAGGGCTGCAGATATGGCTCAGTGGTCAAGTGGCCCTGAGTTCAATCCGTGGTAGCCCCCCAAACAATATAAAATTTAAAAAATTATTCAGAAGCTCTATGTCATAGGGTGATTGTAATTTGTTAAGAGAACGGTCCTCAAGCCTGTGGCTCAGGGTCAGGCAACAGCATGTGCTGTGAGTTTATTTGATGGGTAGTTACTGAGTGCCTCATGGCCTCAGGCCCCAGGTTAGTGGTGGTGACACAGCAGTGATTGTGACTGACTTGGCCTTGGCCTTGTCACTGTGGAGCTGAGACTCATGGGGGACCATCCATCTGGTCAGTGATGACAAATGAGACAGGGTCACTGAAGAGCAAGAGAGAGTATGGGGGCATGGACACCCCGAAGGGGGCATCTGTTATGTCTCAGGTAGGTGCTATGTTGGAGACCCCTTCCCTACCTGCCCTGGGTCTCTCCCAACAAACCAACATGGCCAGTGTCTTTAAATTAGGACTGGGTGATGTTTATATTTTGCATTGAGGGATCAAGTGAATGAAGAATATACATCTTGAAACTCTACCAGTGTCCTCAATGCCAGGATGCAGTCTCAGGTGGCCCGTGGCCAAAGAAGGTAGGAGGGGCAGGGCTTACTCCTGGAGAGCATGGTGGGCAGAGCAGCCTGTGTTGGAATGATATTTTCCTCTCTCCCCCCACCATACATCAGGAAGAACTTGTTGCAATATAAAACATTACCAGGATGGAACCCTACTTTTTTATTTTTATTTTTTGTACCTGGGTTTCAGCCCAGGGGGGCTTAACCATGGAGCCACATCCTCAACCCTTTTCAGATTTTCATTTTGAGACAGGGTCTCATTAAGTTGCTGAGGCTGGCTTTGAACTCACCATCCTCCTGCCCCAGCCTCCTGCGCTTCTGGGTTTCAAGTGTACACCTGGCCTGGAGCTGCACTATTGTCACGGACACAGTCTGCACCTGTCATAGGCCCCACACTCACCATGGTGGGCGTGCCCATCTTGTGGCCTCAGGCTGCCAACCCTTGACTTCTGAGGGGTTTTCTCTGGCCCCTTGATGTTGTTCACGAGTTGGTCCAGAAGTGGGGATGAGCTGTGCTTCCTGAGCAGCCTTCAACCAGCCGCATTACCCCTCCAGTGGGATGACCAGCACCTGCTCTGCCCCATCCACCCCAGCAGAGCAGAGCACCGCTGTCCCCAGGGCAGGAGAGCATGTCCCCTGCCGTGTCTTTCCTCCCTCTTCACCTTGGCAAATTCTTGGATCTGCTTCCTGAGTCTGCCTGACCCTTCATCCAGCCACCTACCTGTCCTTTCTCTAAGTTCTCCTGCCAGTTCCTCAAACATCCTTGGTTACAGGGCACTGCCAGGAGTACATTACTTGGTATTTTTATTTAGATCAATGTTTTCATTTGCTCACACTTTTTTTTATACTGTAGTAAGAAAGACATGACATAAAGTTTACCACATTAAGCATGCGTGTGTGCATATGAGTGCGTGTGTGTGCACGTGCCTCTATGTGTGCATGTGTATGTGTGTGCATGTGTGTGTGTGTGTGTGTGTGTGTGTGTGTTTCTAGGGATTGAACCCAGGGCCTCGTGCAGGCTGGACAAGCATTCTACCACTGAGCAGCCTCCTCAGCCCCTAACCATCATTCACTCTGGGTTCTGGTGGCAATGTTACACAACCATCCCTCTACACATCTCCAGAACTTTCCATCATCCCAAACAGAAGCTCTTTCCTCATTAAATAATAACTCCATTCCCTTCTCCCCACAGCCTCCAGTAATATCTATTCTACTTCATCTGCATGAATATTCCCACTTGAGATACCTAAGGCAAGTGGAATATTACCATGATTTTGTTTTCTGAGCCTGGCTTATTTCACCTAGCATAACATTTTCAAGGTGAATCTACGTTAGAGCATGTGTCAGAATTTTATTTTTTTATGGCTAATAATTACCCGGGTTTGGTGTCAACCACATTTTTTTTTTTTTTTATCCATTCCCCCATGAGTAACCTTTTGGATTGGCTCACCTTCTAAACTCAGTCAGATCCTAAGCAATAATATCCATGAAAACCAAGGACTGGGGATGTAGCACAGTGGCAGATTACTTACCTAGCAGGTTTGAGGCCCTGGGTAGGAACTTTTTTTTTTTTTTTTTTTTTTTTTTTTTTTTTTTTTTGTACTGGCAATTGAGCCTAAGAGTGCTTTACCACTTAATTATATCTCCAGCCTTTTAAATATTTTATCTTGATATGGGGTCTCACTAAGTTGCTGAGGCTAAACTTAACTTGCAATCTTCTTGCCTCAACCTCCTGAGTCACTTGGATTATAAGCGTGGGCCACCATGCCCAGCTCTGGGTTTGATCTTTAGTGCTGCAGAAAAGGAAAACCAAACTAGAGTTAAATGGTAAAATATGTTTTGGATACTCATTAAAATAAATATATAACTAACAAAGTAAAAATTAAAAGTGTTCTTGCAACCCCCTAGAGTAACCCTGTCTGCCACTAGAGGTTCACATGCCACCTCTAGGCGACAGTCTGCACACTGTGTGCATGTACAGGACAAAAATAAAGACTCATAACTGAGTCTCCAGACCTAACTAGTATCTACCTAGTGCCTTATAAATGCTCAAAATTATTTGCTGGATGGTTTAGCTCTGAAGATTCAGAATCTCTCCTGGCCCAGGAAAATTCAGAGCTGCATTGAACATTGGCACAATCCAGGAACTAACAAGCTTATGCTGGGGCTGGAAGTTGTGTGAGGGGCACTTGGATGTGTGCTGTATCATCCTGGTGATGTCTGTGCCCACCCCCTTTCCCCCACTCTGACCCCTTCAGCATGCACCAGCCCAACTTCTCCTGCCCGCTCCTGCCTGCCTTTGTCTGTGGCTTTATCTGGGAACTGGGGCCAATGTTGCCACCATGCAGTGGACTGCCAGGAATTAATGGCCCCTGGAAATAGCTCTTAACCAATGATTGACAGATCCTCCCCTCTCTGGTGATAATTTTGAAGTGGGACATGTCCTGTACTGGGTCCCAGAGTTCCCAGCAGGATGGCAGTAGGATCCATAATACATCTTTTACTGATGGCTCCTCTTCCCCTTAATTTCCCTCTCCCCTTGGGGACATCCTGTCTCCAAGTAAACAACATACACTGGGACCCTTAGCTCATTCTCTTCTTCTGGAGCAAGCCACACGAAGACACTGGAGAACATGAGATTTCAGCTCATTTTTTGTACCTAAGAAATTTAATATTTTTTCCTTTTGGATTTCTTTCAATACAGCGATTTGGGGTAGGAGGAGGAAAGACCAGAAACTGTCTCTCTTTACAGCAATCTCTTTTCCACAGTGGTTACCCCCAACTTGATGGAGCATTGTAATTAACATATGAAATCCTTACTTCTGATATTATTAAATTTGTTATGCTTATAGAGTGCAGAACGTATTGAAAAGGCAAATTAAAATGTTATGTGTTAATAAGCTTGGATTAAATTGGGCTTGGGAACCCAGGAAAGGCAAGTTGGTCCCACGTGGATGCTGCGTGGAGTTTTGAAGGAGCCTGCCCTCCCCTTGAAGTTGCCACCACTGAAATTACTCAAGAAGAGGCCAGATCTTAAGAGGAACCCCCGCCTCCAACTTGGATCCATAAGTGCTTTTCTGTGGAGTGTATGTTTAGAGGTGGGTTTCTCTAAACTTCATTCCCCAGACAGGAGCATGGAAAGAGGAAGAGGAAATTAAGAAAGCTTTTGAAAGGTACAAGGAAAAAAAATGAAAAAAAATCAAACAAACCCACTCCAAACAGAGTAAGCACAAGGAACAGGGGCCACATATGTGAGGAACCCCTCTCCCCACAAGCTCTAGGTGATCCGTTTCCCAGGGTTGGAGAATTTGCCTGAATATTCTTGGTCCAGGGTGAGGGTGGGTTGTCCTTTGATCTGTGGGAGGACGGACAGTCAGCCCCACCTTCAGGTTCCTTATCCACCAATTGGACCATGGAAAGAAAAGATTTTTTTTAAATAGAAATGCAACAAGAAAACATGATTTAAATAAAATTGCAGTATAACAGTGATTTCCATAGCATGTTTATTGAAATAGCACTGTAAGTCCTCTAGAGGTGGTTGAAAGTACACAGGAAGTAGGCACAGGTGACACACAAATACTGTGTCATTTTGTTTAAGGGACTTGAGCACCCAGGGATTTTGGTATCTGTGTGGGGACAGGGAGGGTATCCAGGATACTGAGGAGTGACTTCACTGAGGAAAGCCCTCAACTAGAAGAACTTAGAAGACAGAAAACTTGGAGCTACTCTCTCAGCAAGGCCATCATGGTGCCCCTGGGGACTTCACAGTCCCCTCTCAGTCCATGGCTTTCCAAAGCTCTCCCTCTCTCAAACACTACTCTGTTCCCTAGTCTCTTTCTGCCTCTCTGATGGCTTCTCCTTGCCCCCTCCACTGTGGTCTTCTCTGGGGCCCTTCCTCAGCCCTGTACTCTCTCTGCTCCATGAACTCTTCCCTAAGTTTCTTTTCCCACCTCTCCCTCTCCTGATCTTTCTCTTTTAACCTTCAAACTTTTATACCCATTGTCCATGGGCCACCTTCACCCAAGACCCCCAAGCTCAACGTCCCCCAAACGGAGACTACCCTCTTCCCCATGACAGTTCCCCATCTTGAATCTCATCTAACCTAACATTCAAACTGGAATTTGGGGATCCATTTCTAATGCTCTATTAGTGACGTTTCTCTGTTACAAATGACCCTAGAACTTAAAAGTGGCATTAAAACAATACATTGAATCCTCTTCCACATAGGCTGTGGGTCAGAAATCAGAGTGGCTCAGCTGGGTGCTTCTAGATCAGTCTCTCATGAGGCTGCAGGACTGCGTTTGTCTGAGTGTTGGACTGGGGCTGGAGGATTTGCTGCGACATGGCTCGCTCTCTGGGCTGTGGGCAGGAGGCCTCAGTTCCTCATTATGCTGACTTCTCAATGGGGCTGCTTGAGTGTCATCATGACAGAGCCCCTGGCTTCCTCCAGAGCCAGTGATCCAAGAGAGAGGGGAGTGGGAGAAAGAGGCATGACGACTTTTTGTAGTTATTTGTTTTGGGTGGTGCTGAGGATGGAACCCAGGGCCTTGCACATGCTAGGCAAACACTACCACTGAGCCACACTCCCAGCCCCAGAATGCTATTTTGTTAAGTTATGAAAGTTATACAAGTTCATTGCAAAAAATTTAGAAAAGTTGAATTTACAGAAAAATTCCTCTAATCCTACCACCAGAATAAATGCAAAATACTGGGCTGCCGTTGTGGCTCAGCGAAGAGCACTGACCTAGCACGTGTCAGGTCCTGAGTTCGATCCTCAGCACCACATAAAATAAATAAATAAAATAAAGGTATTGGGTCCAACTAAAAATAAATAAATAACTGCTATTTACAATTTGAAGTGTTTCCATCTAGACCTGTGTATGTGTGTGCATGTGTATGTGTGTGTGTGTGTGTGTGTGTAGTTGTATCATTTGGGGGGTGAGGAGGGGTGTTTCCAGAATGCAGTGAGTGCTGGAGCTGTGGCAGAAGGGTCACCAGGAGTTGTGGCCTTACCTAGAGGGACTCAGAACACCCAAGAGAGAGGAGCCCGGTTGAGGGGATCTTCAGTATTAGGAATGCCAGAGGACAGAGAGGCGAAGAGAATAGGTAGAGGCCGGAGGAGAGTAAACTGCACAGGAGGTAAGTACATTTTAAACAAACCAAAGACTGTGGATGTATCTCAGTGCAGTTGGCCCTGGGTTCAATCCCCAGCACCACAAAAACAAAAATAAAAAATAAATAAATAAAGATCAAGGTGCTGGACGTGGTGTTGCAAACCTGTAATCCCAGCAAGCACCAAATAACAGCAAGTTCAAGGCCAGCCTCAGAAACTTAGTTTGAACCTTTCTCAAAATTTAAAAAATGAAAAGGGCTGGGAGTGTAGCTTGTTGGTAAAGCACCCCTGGGTTCAATTCCCAGGACCAAAATAAATAAATAAAATAAAATAAATTGAGATTAGAAGAGGGATGTCGATCAGTGAGTGGTAGAGCACTCACTCAGCACACATAAGGCTCTTCCCGAGACCACCAAAGTAAAGAAATAGATAATAAGGAAATAAATTGGAGTACAGTTTGAGCTTTCTATTTTAAGCTGGGCTTAAAATACGTTGTAAGAATTTTTATATCCCATATTTTATATATTATAATACATGTTATTATAAAAGCATAATAATATAAATTATAATTTAACTTGTTATAATTTATAATTAATATAAATTAGGGGCTGAGGGTGTGGCTCAGTGGAGGAGCACACATTTAGCATGAGCAAGTCCCTGGGTTCCATTCCATCACCAAAAATTATATATATATATATATATATAACTTTTATAATACAAATACACACAAATACATAAATACATATATATTATTTATATTATGTATTTATACATTATTTATGCATTGATATTATGTTCTATATTTATGTTATTTATATATTTACATTACGTATTTATGTATTGTTACATAATATATAAACATTTTATTTATTATACTTCACATATGTTTTAAAATGGTAAATGTATTGTACTATTTAGAATTTTTTAAATATATATATATAAAGAATGTTTTTCCAGCCAGGCATAGTGGCACATGCCTATAATCCCAGCAACTCAGGAGTTTGGAGCAAGAGGATCACAAGTTCAAGGCGGGCGTCGGCATCTTGGTGAGATCCTCAGCAACTTAGAGACAGCCTGTCTTAAAATAAGAAACGTCTTATTTTAGGGGGTTGCTGGGGATGTGGCTCAGTTGTCGAGCACCCTTGAGTTCAATCTCCAGCATCAAAAGAAAGAATGTCATTCAAACGCAAGATATTTAACTACTCCAGACAAACTCAAAGGACAGCGCTTACTGACCTCCTCATCGAGCCCGTCCTGTCTTCCCCACATCAAGGTCTTCCCTGAGCCCTTGCAATAACTGCTAATTTGCCCGCCATCTCTGGCTCTGGCTCCTTGAGTTCCTGCTCTGCCCATCCCTGCAGGGCTCATCCTGAGACACAGATCTGGTCACACTGTTTTCCTGTAGAAGTCCGCTCCACGGCTCCCTACTGTTCTTGGCCTGAAGTCCAGGCTCTTCCATGTGTCTGACAGGGGTCTTCAGGCCCTGGACCCCTGCCCCCCCTACAGATGCAGCTCCAGCCCTCCCACTGGAGCCACATGGTCCAGCCATGCTGGTCTCTGCTGATAGGAGGCAATGTGGTATAATGGCTGGTGCCTGGACATTGGAGCCAGCTGCCTGGGTACAAATCTCAGCTTTCCTGCTTGCCCACTTTCTGACTTTGTAGAAGTTCCCCATGCCTCAGGATGATGGGGGGACTCCATGAGTTCCTGCATAAAGAGCGCTCAGAATGGTGTTGGCATGTGTATGTAAGTGCTCCATGGATACATCAGATGTTTTCATCATCAGTGACACTCCTTGAACACAGTGGAGCAGTTCCCCAATCAGAGCCCCTGGAATCTGGGTGGGCTTAGGATGCTTCAGCCAATAAAATGCAGGGGGAGTCCTGCCTGTGACTTCCAAGGCTGTCACACAACACAACACAGTGCAGAGCCTCTTCTCCAGTGCAATACTTCCTCTCCTAGGCACCCTGATGGGAAAGAGCCCATGCCACACCTGTGGGAGAGGGGCTGGCAGTCCCAGTCTCTGGGTCACCCTGGCCAGACACAGGAGATATCAGATAATTTCAGCCTCCAGTTTTTAAGTTGCTCCAGTCTCTAGTTTTCCTACTGAGACCTCAGACTCTAAGGAGCAGAGACAAGCTCCCTCCACTCTGCCCTGCCCACATTCCTGACTTACTGACTGTTGTTTTGTTTTAGTTGTAGATGGACACAATACCTTTATTTCATATATTTATTTTTATTTGGTGCTGAGGATGAAATCAAGGGCCTCACATGTGCAAGGCAAGCACTCTACCACTGAGCCCCAGGCCCAGTCCCTGACCTGTAGTCTCTTAAGAACATAATAAGATGGTTCCTTGAAGTTGTAAGTGGTGGGTAATTCGTTACATAGCAATAGATAACTCTTTTTCTCATGGCAAACTCCTACACATTCTTCAAGACCCAAAAAAATGTTGCCTCCTCCTCTCTGAAGCCTTCCCTGATTCCTCCTTGCCTTGGTGGCTTCCTGTGTGTGGGTCTTCAGGGACCCATTCCTCACCATGTGGACCTGTTTCCTCATCCATTTCTCCCCTTAGACCAGGCACCCAGCAGGTCCATCTTCATGTCCTAGCACTGGGGCTGCTTAATGGAGGTTACATTTGATGAATGAATGAATGAACGACTGTGGCCAGTGCTGGCCTACCTGACTGAAGTATCGGGAAGATATTCACACAATTACATTGTGGGACTTGATGGATGTTGGTATAGTGGAATTCACTTTTAAACAGCTTTACTGAGGGTTAAACAATGTGCAATCAACAATACGTATTTTAAAATGTTATTTTTAGTTGTAGTTGGACATGATACCTTAACTTTTATTTGTTTTCTTATTTTTATGTAGTGCTGAGGATCCAGCCCAGCACCTCACATGTGCTAGGTGAGTGCTCTACTGCTGAGCCACAACCTCAGCCCCAACAATACATATTTTTGACAGATAGTCAACTACATATTTTAAAGTGAACAATTTATTATATACATCCACAAAACCATCTACACAATCAAGATAGTGAACTTCTCCATCATCTCATCATCCTCAAATTTTCTTTCTTTCTTTTTCTTTTTTGACACCAGGGATTGAACTCAGGGGTACTTTACCATTGCATTACATTCCCAGCCCCTTTATTTTTTTTTACTTTTTGTTTTGAGATAGGGTCTTTGCTGAGGGTCTCACTAAATTGTCCAGGCTGGCCTCAAACTTGGGATCTTCCTGCCTCAGACTCCTAAGTGTCTGGGATAACAGGCATGCACCAGTGTACTCTGACCAAAAGTTTATTTATGCTCCCTATAATTTCACCGTCTGAGCACAAGTAACCACCAATCTGCTGACACTATAAAATAGTTTACATTTTCTAGAATTATATATAAGCAAAATTCTGTGATATGTGCTTTGAACAAAAAGCTGGCTTCATTCACTCACCTGCTGTGATATAGTCATAATCTATTCCTTTTTACTGCTGAGTAGTATTCCATTGTATAGATGTATCACATTATCCTCAATTTTAAAAATGAGGAGACTGAGGTTTGGAGAAGCGAAGCAACTTGCCCAAGGTCACTTTGCTGGTGAACTTGAACCCAGGTGAGTGCCTCCAGGGCCAACTATCTTAACTGCCACCTGTGCCTTCTAACTGGGGCATGATGACTTTTTTTTTCACTCTCTTTTCTTTTTTTCAGTTTTTCCAGTGCTGGGAGGCATGGTGCCTTTTGCTGTGGAAGACAGAATAATGACCCCCCAGAGACATCTATGTCCTAATTCCTGGAGTCTGTAAATACATTATATAATGTGACAAGGGGGAATTAACGTTGCAGTTAAAATCAAGGTTGCTCTAAGATGGCCTCAAGATAAAAAGATGCCCTTGGTTTCTTACACTGGGGGGCCAGGGTCAGTGTAATCACAAGGGTTCTTTGAAGTAGCAGAAGCAGGCAGAAGAGGAGTGATAGACCCAACCTGATCTTTTATTAAAATTGGGAGCCATCTTGGCACAAAGCCATGAAAAGATAATTTTGGCTTTACTATAAATTACTGCAAATTCTGAACCTGCTTGGATGTCTGCCCATGCCTTGAGCTCACCCATGCCTGGCTCTCTGACCAGATAGCAGCCCTCTCTGAAACTTTAGTGACACCTCATAAATATTGGCCTTCCCTGGCCAGACAAAGACCCTCTCTGAGGCTCTAATGGTCCTCATAAATTCTGATGTTGGGGCCAGCCCCCCCCCCCAAAAAAATGTAAACTATGATTAGTGTGATGCTTGTCAGATTTCTGTTATCTGTAACCCCCCTTTGTGTAACTTTCTGGGCTATAAAGCTGGGCTTTAGGAAAGGTGGGGTTGCTGTCTTGTTCCCGCCGTTTTGGGAGGGAGAGGCAACCCAGGCAGTCGAAATAATAAGCTTGCTTTAATTTGATTTTAATTGGGGTTAGTGGTCTTTTCTTGAGTCCTGGTCTAAGAGTTTTGGAGTTCCCCAGTGAGATGACCCTGCCTGACCAGATCACAAGACCAGACTGCTGGAAATTCGGAAGCCGGCCTTCACTCCAGGGCTCCAGGCTGGAGAGCCACTCTAGGGGGTGCACAACTTGAGACATTCCAAGGCCTTGGAGTGAGGGAAGCACCTGGAGGAGGAGGCCTCCGTAGGTAAGTGGCACCTTTATAACATCTGATATCCGGTTAAGGGAGATCTCTTCTGATGACAGAGAGGTGGCCTGGCGAGGCTCACATATACTCCTGTCTGGGACATGAATGACAAATCATTCTGTCCTCGGTTCTATTCTGTAGGGAAATCTTCTGGAAGGGTAGAGAGGTGCTGACGGGCACGCACGCGCTCCTACCCCGGAGCTTTAGCAAGACGTTGTATTGCTCCTCTGTTTTTCTGTTTCGGCGCCGGTGTTTTGTTCTGTGTTCTATATGATTTTTGTTTGTTTGTTTTTGTGTGTTTTGTTGTGTGATTTCTGTGGTAAAAACATAAGGACATTGGACGTGAAAATGGGTAATAAAGCAAGTAAGCCTGACACCCCTTTGGACTGTGTTTTAAGGAACTGCGATGAACTTTACCCCCCTTTGTTAAGGAGGATGAGAGAAGCCCCTAGCTGGCTGCTGGAGCACACCCACTGCAGAGGGCAATGCCTGCTGGGGACCTAAGAACTCAGTATCTCCCAGGTTAACAAGTGAATCTCCTTTAAAGCCCCTTGTCCCTCCAGATCAAGAGAGTCACACCATTGGGCAGAGTCCCCTGTGTTTCTCCTTTGTTAGCAAAGCAATAAACCTCCTTTTTTCTTTTTCTCAAAACCATGTCCTCATTATTAAATTGGCATTAATTGGCTTCAAGGTCAGGAACTGAACTTTAAGTTACAAATTTTGATACCCTCCTGCCCCGGAACTTTTTGAGAGCTGACTACTGAAATGTTAGGAGATGGAGCATGCCTGGGGTGGAACCAAACCAGAGGAGCTAACCCTGTAAGTAAAAGGAGGGACTGAGGGACTCCCAGCCGCTGCTGAAGCCCTGTTGCTTCAGGGAATTCCCTCCTTCCTTCCCTGCACTGTAAGGATTATGCCACCTCTGTCTTCTTAAAAAAGAGAAAAAGAAAAAGGGGACACTAAATGCAGTAAAGTCACCATGGAGACCCTTGATTTTACATTTCAGGTTGCCCCTCTGTGAAAACATCTGTTCCCCTTGTGGGGACATCTATGGTGCCACTGGTGTAGGAGATTTTTCTCTTATCTGCTCTGTTTTAAAGGCTTCTGTCTGTCAGCCATAGTCTGGAGCTCCTTTCTGTCTGTCTTGTGTCTTTGTTTCTGGCCCTTTAAGACATGTGCAATAATGTGTTGATATTATAAATTGTTTCTTGGGAATGATCTTAGCTGAATGTGTGTCTAAATGATGATGTTTTATTGTAACAATCTGTTATCTAAATAAGTTTTTGAAGCATTGCACAATCTTGCAGTTAAAAGTTGGTTTTAGGTAACTGTTTAGTTTATGATTTCAGATAATTCATGCCAGAGAACTTAAATACTTAGGATGGAAAACTAAAGAACTGTACTTCCAAGTTGGCAAGTAACTTCCCAATCATTCAGTCTTTTTTTTTTTTTTCACCAATTTTGAATTGGGTAGCCTGGGAAAATGTCACTGTGTGTACCAGTGCATTAATTTGGACAAGGATAGTAAATCATAGTATGGTATCTGTTGACTAAACAAGATGTAAAGATATAAAATTTTGTGAATTGTATCTTAAACTTGTATCATAATTTTCAACATCCGAACCTGAAAATTATGACTTATGGTTAAAATGACTTAGGCCTGAGGTGTCTGCTCAGAATAGCAGTTTTCCCTGCTCCTTCCAGAACTTAGCCATGACTTATGTTGAAATACAAATGAAAGAAGCCTGCAAGCTCAGTAGGAGACTGATCTAAGGCCTAAGGGGAAAAAAAGGGTAAATTGTATGGTATTTACTAATTACTGGCCAGTCATTTTTTTCTAGGACTCTTTATTTTTTTCCTTAGATTCTTTATTATTTTTTTTTTTTGAGCTCATGATTTTGATCCTAAAGTCCTAGGTTAATGTTTTTTGATCAGTTCTATCTTTGACCAACTGTGGAGTTTTTGAAACATTTCAATGGAGATTTCAACTGTGAAAAGCTACAAGGCTTCTACTATTGTTACGTGTGCACACTTTTTTTATGTGTTGTATGTCTATATATACATATGTCCGTATATCATATATATGATATACAAATTAACATATATAAGGAGCGCTCATAAAAACAAATTTTAAAAAGTGGATCCAAAGATCTTTAATTCATGTGATTTAAATGGTTCAATTTAAATTGGATAAACAGATAAAAATAAATATCTTTAAATTTAAGCTTACAAGTTTTTCTAGGTGTTCAAAAATCTAATAAAATATTAATGTCTATAAAATGTCTAATATGCCTTTGTCCTAGGACTTTTCCTTTAACAAAAAATGGTTTACACTGTTCAATACATTTGTCTAATATTTTGATAAATAAGTAAAGTAAATTTGATATGGGATTACTCATTCATGAGTACTTTTGTTAGATATCTGATTGATTTATTAAGGTCTGTATAAGTTTGTACTACTAAAAAAAGTTTGTACTAAAGTCTGTATAAGATTTTAAAAATCAGTTATGTGTTAAAGAGACAAAAAATTTCTTAAAGTATAAGTTTACCCATAACATTGTGTTTATTAAGTTTTATTTTTTTCTAGAGCAAGCAACCATAAAAATTAAACAACTGGTTAAATAAGAACTGTTATTTTAGAGCACTGTACTGCCATTTATTTAAAAGCTAAACTTGGTTAATGTAGAAACATCAATGTAATTGTGATACTATTAATATGCTCATATCTTCCAGGTATAAAAGTCTGTAAGGTAGAAACATTAAAAGAGCATTATATCAAGCTGGTGTTCTGAAGTTGTATGGTAAAAAATATATTGGGGATTTATTTACCTGTTATCAATAAGATATGTAAAGTTTTATGTTACTTTTTACATTGGGAAATAATTTAAATGTATTTTTAAGTTAATGAGAGCCTTATCTATGTATAGGTTAAAAACTTTCAGCCTTTCTTTAATTCATGTTTTAAATGTGATATCATATGGTGTTAGCTAATGTTCATGTGACCTCAAACAATTTATGTAAACTTTGTAAAATGATATTTAAAAAACAAAGATCAGCTTTAGAACTAAAACACTTAAGATTTATAAAGAGCCCTGCCTTACCTGAGATAAGGCTCTGTGTCCCATCTTACTACATGTGAGAATGACTATGAAAGCAGTAGGCCAGATTTTAGTTCATTTAAAGTTATGTTCAAAAGTTTTTTTTTTTTTTTTTTTTTTTTTTTTTTTCCGTCAAGATTACTAGGATCTCAAACAGGGGATATAATGTATAACTCAGCCAAAAAATTCAGGGTAGCTATTACACAAACTAAGGATTTTTACTCTTGTTAATTTTATTTTGTAATTTCCTTATAAGTGATCTAAAGATTCCCTGTTAGTGTTTTACAGAAGTGTTGCTTTAAGAACACAACATGGGTTAATTTAAGATAATAAGTCATCACCTACAAGACAAATAGAATAATACAGATCCCAATTAATAAAAAGTTAAATAATTATAAAATTATGGACATTAAAGCCTAGTACTCTTAATATAAGGCTGTTAAAATTCATTTGATGGATGTTTAAGATTAGGATTTAAAATTAAAGTTAAATAAAAAGGGCCAAGAAAACCAGTATTTGGATCTTGCCCTCTGAGTCAGTCTGAATCCAGGGAACAGGGGACTTCTCTAAATAGCTTTGCAACTCTGGGCCACCTAACCTCCTGATCAGGGAGATTAATGAGACCACTGGAGAACAGAAAGCCAATCAGTGCATTGGCTATGAAGAGGAGAGTCATCAGAGAAGAGAGACATCCCTGATGCTTCCAAGGGAAGCCACATGGTCAAGCAAGACCTGGACCCATCCTAGTGCAAATGGCACTAGCAGAACTGAGAAGCTGCTCTCAAGTTTCCCCAGGAATGACTTTCATAAAAGCTCAGCTGACTGTTAGCAATAGATAGAAACAAAAGTCAGTTTGACTGCTTCATCTTAAACACTTAACAAAGACAGTTAAAACCAAACCAAAATACAGCCATTCCTGGGCATTTTAAATAATAATAATAATAATAATAATAATAATAATAATAATAATAATAAAATAAAAATAATTTAAGGTATACACTTTATGTTAGCCTCCCAAAATAAGTAAGACTGGAGGCTACAAAGAAGGATTGTCAGACAGAAATGCCTGATAACTATAAAAAGAGACTATCAAGAGGAGCTGCCAGAGGCAGAAGTTTTTAGTTTAAGGCCTACAGATATTCCTAACCTACACAGGTAGGCTTGGTGTTTGCTAGTACGATTATCCAGCCCTGAGTAACAGAATTAAAGGTTTCTCTATTAGACACAGAGGTCATACTAGTAAAAGGATTTTGCAAGATCAGATGACATTAAATTATTAAACTGTTTCTTATGGGGAGGGACAACTGTAACACTAAAAGTTAAATGTTAAGTTTACAGTCCTGATAACTGGGGATGTTAAAGCCTGGTGAGGGAACTTCTATGCAGTGACATGTTCCAGCTGCTGCAACATTTATTCAGTACTCATGGTTTTTCTTTCTCTCATAGAAGCACCCATCCCCAGATGACTTTACAACCTGTGCTTCCCCAACCAGACTTCAAGCCAAACTGACTTCTAAAAGGCAACTCATGTCCCTCACGCCGTGCCCCCTCATGTCACCCTCTCTCAGCTCAGAAGAAGCCAAAATGAGTGACGCCTCTCTTTTTACAACAATGGAGCCAAAAATAAATAGACTATCAATATAAGTAATTATTTAAGTCAGGTAAAATCAGGGAGACCGGTTTTGGGTGAGTTTTAAAAATTTGGAGACTGTTACCTGAGGGATTAAAATTCCCTCAGTGCTCTTCCCCTACCCTATCAAAGATTTGAAAGGGACACATAAGAAAAGGGGGGAATGATAGACCCAACATGATCTTTTATTAAAATTGGGAGCCATCTTGCCACAAAGCCATGAAAAGATGATTTCGGCTTTACTATAAATTACTGCAAATTCTGAACCTGCTTGGAATGCCTGCCCGTGCCTTGAACTCATCCATGCCTGGCTCTCTGACCAGATAGCAGCCCTCTCTGAAACTTTAGTGACACCTCATAAATATTGGCCTTCCCTGGCCACACAACCACCCTCTCTGAGGCTCTAATGGTCCTCATAAATTCTGATGTTGGGGCCAGCAAAAAAAAAAAAAATGTAAACTATGATTAGTGTGATGCTTGTCACAGTTCTGTTATTTGTAACCCCCCTTTTGTGTAACTTTCTGGGCTATAAAGCTGGGCTGTAGGAAAGGTGGGGTTGCTGTCTTGTTCCTGCCATTTTGGGAGGGAGAGGCAGCCCTGCCGGTCAAAATAATAAGCTTGCTTTAATTTGATTTTAATTGGAGTCAGTGGTCTTTTCTTGCGTCCTGGTCTAACAAGGAGAGGAAGGAAGAGATCTGCAGATTCTGGCTTTGAAAATGGAGGAAGGGGCCACAAGGCAAGGAATGCAAGAGTCCTTTAGGACTTGGAAAGGACCAGGAATGCTTCAGAAAGAATTTAGCCCCATCAACACTGGAGGGCAGGGGAGGAGCTTGGGGCCCACTTCTGACTTCTGGCCTTCAGGAATGTAAGATATGTTTGTGTTGCTTTAAATCCCTCATTTGTGCAAATTCGTTACAGCAGCAATAGGAAACTAATACAATGACTTTGACCATTCCTTCTAGAAAGCATGAGCCCTGGGAGGAGTACTAGGGGCTACTTTTGTGTCCAGGGAGAGTTGGGGAAACTGGGTCTATCAGAGGGTGTAGGTCTCTGAGCAGAGTGGTCACACCCCTATTCCCTGCCATAGGCTCAGTCCCAAGTTCTGGCTAAAATATTCCCAAGTAGCGAGCGTGGCTCGATGGTGGGAGACTTTGAAGCTCAGACCTGTCTAGGCTGAGCAAATCATTCCCTGGTTCTTGGAAGTCCTGGTGTGAACACAAGAGATAGGTTTTCTCCACCAACTGAGCCCAACAGACCTAGGCCCCAGCTGCAGAGGATGCTGGGAATGTGGGCATGCTGGCCCAAGGTCAGCCTTGCCATGGATGCTCAGAAAATAGAGATGATCAAAGCCCTTGGAGAAGGAGGGCTTGTGGGAGTCCGTAGGAGCTGTCAGCAAGTGAGAGCACACTTAGTGCTTATATAACAGAAAAACCAAACTGTTTTTTTCTTCCTGCACTCTCAATGGCCAGCACAGAGGACTTCTGTGGCCAGGTGTTTGGGTGGCTTTCTTGCACCACACATTTCTCCAATGGACATCTGCTGGGTGACCTGCCATTCAGCTCAATTCTGACACCATTGAGAGGTAAGTTAGATTTCACAGGTGAAGGGCTCAGCCCCACAAGCCTGCCCCCACCCCAGTCCAGTTGCCACTTGTAAGTCACAGGTTGTCACCTATATGTCACACTAACTGGCTATAATAAATTGGGGTTCACACAGTGCCTACCTCAGGTTTGATAACTAAACAAGAGGGCTCACAGAACTCAGGGGAACTTGCCTCCTGGTTCATTAAAGGATATGATAAAAGACATCAATGAACAGCCAGAAAGAAAAAAAAAAAAGGTGAGAGAAGAAAGAACAAAAGTGCAGTCCTGGGGCTGGGGCTGGGGCTGGGGCTCTGTGGTAGAGCTCTGAACCAGTCCCCAGGGCAGGAGCTGCCATTCAAATGGAGTTGGGATGCATCACCCTCTTGGCACGTGGATGTATTCACCAATCTGGAAATACCCTGAGTCCCCAGAGTTCAGAATGTTTAGGAGTGTTTTATCCTGGAGGTATGACCGACTGACTGATTGAGCAGAGTTGGGATTTGAACACTGGGCAAACACTCCATCACTGAGCTACACCCCAGCCCTAGGCCTGCTTTATTTTCAACTTAATCTCCAGCCCCTCTACCCTCCCTAGAGGAAGAGGACTGTCATGGAAAGATCCAAACTTCTAATTATGTCTTTATCATGCTGGTTACCAGTCCCCATCCAGAAAACTACCAAGAAAGTCACCTCATTAAAGCAAAAGACACCACTATCACCTAGGAAATTGCAAGCATTTAGGAACTCTGTGCCAGGAACTGGGAATGAAGACCAAAATGTGTGCTTGTGTGTGTGTGTGTGTGTGTGTGTGTGTGTGTGTGTGTGTGTTCACTGAGCTATACCCCTAGTACTTTTTATTATTTTGAGACAGGATCTTGCTAAGTTACTGAAGCTGGCCTTGAACTTGGGATCCTCCTGACTCAGCCTCCCGAGGCACTAGGATTACAGGCATGCACCACCATGCATGGCTCCAAAATATTTTCTTTATTTATAAATCACAATGTCAGCTGGGAGAGGTGGCGCTTGTCTATAATCCCAGGACTCAGGGAGACTGAAGTAGGAGTATCCCAAGTTGGAGGCCAATCATGGTAACTTAGTGAGACCCTGCCTCATAAAAATAAAATATAAAGAGCCACAAATGTAACTCAGTGACAGAGCACCCCTGAGTTCAACTCCAAGTACTACACAAGTCAATCAATCAATCAATCAACCACAAAATCATAGTCGGTGGACTTCAAACACAAATCCCTTACTGCAAGGTGTTGTACAACTCAGAAGACATGGGTAATACTATAAGTCCATTCAATCATTAATAGTTAGTCTATTCCACTCTTCAGACATATGGAAATGTTTCCCAGAACTAGTTCACCAGGTTTGCAGGCTTCCCTTTGATCTTGTCAGGTTCCAAAAACAGAAGTGGTCTTGTCAAATGGCTTTTTCTTTTCAGGAATCTGCTCTGATTGACCTAAGAGAGACTGTTCTCTCTTGCTCTGAGCCTCTTCAGGTATCCGTGTTCCCTGAATTTCCCTCCTTCCAATCATTTCTTGAGCCTCAGTGATTATTTCTCCTTCTGTCCATTTATGCCCAAACTTTTCTACCTTTGGAAAGACACGAGGTTGGCCACCATCCTGGTCTGGACTTCAGGCAATAATACCACCTTAGCGAGTGTCTGCCCATCAACTGGCCCCCGTTCTGGGGTAAGGTTACACAGAAGCACAACTAGCCTGAGGCTGTTCTTACCACAGGCCATGCAGCTGCACTTATTGCTGTTTTTTCTTTTAATTGTTTAAAAATCTGTTCTTTTTAGATAGACATTGGTGCACTCACTGTTAATCCCTGCTTTGCCAAAGAAATGACCCACCCTCCAGGCCCTTAGGTACTCTGACCAAGTCCCCAGTGGAGAGGGAAGAAAGAACAAAGTATAGTCCTGGTGCTGGGGCTGGGGCCTGGTGGTAGGGCACTTGCCTGGCACCCCTGAGGCCCTGGTTTCCATCCCGAGTGCCCAAAAAGTTGAACCAGCCTCCTCCTGCCCTGGTCTGCATGCTTCTAGCAGAGCAAAATGGTCAGGTGTATGTTGAAAAGGTCCCGCTGGCTGTTTGGTGGCTGATCCACAGGAGACGACTGGAGACCATCCAGGAGGAGAGAGCAGGGGCGGCCAGCCCTAGGGAGGTGGGGGCTAGTTGGAAGGAAGGAGATATCTTTGGGAGAAAAAGGGACATGTGACCCCAGGATGAGCCCAGACCTGGCTATGCTGGCTTCAGGAATTGCCTTCCAGAAGAAGTCTCCAGGGCCAACACTGTGGCTGGTGGGACACTAGGGCGGTGTGTCAGCCACCACTCCCAGGCTGGCCAAACCCATATTGGGTGTGAGATGGGAAAAAACCAAGGTTGAAGAGCCCAGGGTTCCTGAGGGGGTTGGAAAAACCTTTTTATTGTCTTCGTTTCCTTCTGGGGGCAGAGTTTTTCTTTTTTTTTATGCTGGGGAAGGATCCAAGGGCCTCACACCTGCTAGTCCAGATCTCTACCATGAGCCGCCCTCTCCCCAGAAAGGCTTAAGAAAGCACTTCCTGTGGAAGAACAGGAGCCAGAGGAGGCTTCCTGGCCCATGAGACATGCTCTTGGTCCACCTGTGAGGGAGAAAGCATGACTGTCAGGGTGGAGCCCGGGTACCCTGTCCGACCCAGGGGACAGGAAAGGACTGGGAAAACTGTCCCCAAAGTACTGGGGATGAATTTCCATCCCAGGCCCAGATGTGTGAAGGCCTCTACCCCACAGGCTTCTTCCTCATGGAGGCGGCCCTGATATGGTGTCCAGCCTTCCTTGGCTCTGCAGAGTTGACCATCGGGCCTGCAGGACCAAGGGGGCATCTGGGCAGCTGCTGTCTGTCCTCCACCCTGTTCCCTCTCTGTCCCTGCCATGGTAACAGGAAACCACATTTCCCACCACTATGGACCAAATGGTGCCCATTCTGAATTTCATTTTTTGGAGTCCTAACCCCCAGTACCTCAGCATGTGACTGTATTTGGTGACAGAGTTTTAAAGTTGAGTAAAAAAGAGGCCAACACAGCTCAGAGGGTGGGTATTTTGGGAGTGTACAAGAGGACAGCTGCCTCCAACTTCCCCCCTGGGCATCTACACACCCTCTAATTCTCCTGGGACTGGCTGCACTTCTTCTGCCACAGGTACACAAAACAAGAGCCACTCCCCCCATGCTATTGAGTTGATGTTCCTTGGACACTTCTGCCTCTACTACTGTGTCCTGGTGACTGCTGAGCATGTGACTCTCCATACATTCTAGGGGATAGCCAAACCCACTCCCATGGCTGAATCACTGCAGGGCTGAATAGCTCCCTTTTTTTCTTTTTTTTCTTGGTACTAGGGATTGAATTCAGGGGCACTCAGCCTTATTTTGTATTGTGTTTAGAGACAAGGCCTCACTGAGTTGTTTAGGTCTGCACTAAGTTTCTCAGGCTGGCTTTGAACTCACAATCCTCCTGCCTGAGCCTCCCAAGCCACTGAGATTACAGGTGCACCCGCCCTTCCCCTCCCTTTCCACTTACCCACCACCACTCAGGGCAGAATTTATCACTCCAAAGTCTACTTCCTCCTTCTTTCCACACCTGCCTTGGGTCCCTCCTGATCCTCTGCACAGTTTTAAACTCACAGGGAACTTTGTGTTCCAGGTGTCCTGTTAGATTCCAAGGTCCAGAAATTATATTGATTACAAAGCAAGTTTAATTCTGGGAAAAACAACAACAAAAAGTCATGAGGATGGGCCATAGTTTGATTGGACAGGTATCTTCATAAGAAGAGGACACAGACACATACAGAAAGAAGAGCAGGTGAAGACACAGGGAGGAGACAGCCAAGGAGGGAGGACACAGCAGAAACTAACTCTGCCAACACTTGATTCCAGACTTTTGATTGTTTAAGTCAACCAATTAGAAGGAAAGAAAGAGAAAGAAAAAAATCAGTGATCCTCATTACAGCAGCTCTAGCAAACTAATACAGCCACCATCACTATAATAACAACAGCAACCACATACTGTGACCTCCGTGTGACAAGCTGATCCTCACTAACTCTGGAAGGTGGGAGTAAGGGACCTTGTTGGGATCATCTGCCACCTATCAGCTATGTGGTCTGGTTAAATTACTTTGCTTCTCTGGGCCTTGATTTCCTCTTCTATCCTCTGGGACTAAAATAGCACCTATACACCAGTGTGGTATTATAGAATGATATAAAGCATTTAAAAGGTTTAGAGCAATTTCTAGAACTTAATGTTGGCTTTTATTATTGATTTATTTGAAATGAGATCTGGGCCCAAACTCTTAGGGTCAAGCAGTCCTCCTCTTTCAGCCTCCAATGTAGCTGGGACTATCAGAGAGGCACTTGGCTTTAATATTGGCTATAGTTATTCATCTCATTTTATAGATGTGAAAATAAAGGATCTGAGAGGCTAAATAACTTGCCAAAGGTCACACAGCAAGTGGCTGGGTCAGGATTTGAACCCATACAAGTCGGACTCCAAACTCAAAGATGCTGCCTCTCTTCCTACCCCTCAGCTGCCCAGACGCAGAGGCCACCTCAGTGGCTCTTTTTTAATTAATTAATTTATTATTAGTTCTAATCAGTTACACATGATAGCAGAAAGCTTTTCAATTCCTTGTTCACAAATGGAGTAGAATTTTTCACTCTCTGGTTGTACATGATGTAGAGTTGCAATCATTCATGTACCTAGGGTAATGATGTCCTTCTCATTCCACCCTTCATGTCAGCCTCCCCTGTCCCTGGAAGCCCATCCTTGGTCCAGCCCAACTGTGAACACTGGACTCTGGACATTGGCTTGAAACAGAGCACTGGTCGTGTGGCCTCAGGCGCTCCTCCTCAATTCATTTCCTCTTCCAGGTCTCACTGATGCCCCAGGCATTGGGCAAGGCTGGGATGTGCCTTGCCCCAGGACACACAGCTGGTGAGGCAGAGTAGTGAGGGGCCCTGCCCTTCCTGCAGCCCCAGGTCCATCCTCTGGCTCACCCCAGCAGGCAGCCTCAGAAGGGAGATGGGACCATGCCTGGGGTCCTGAGCAGAGGCCAGATCCTCTTGATCCTGGGTGGTCTGGTCTCCTGGGCAGAGATTTTCCTTCAGTTGCTGCCCTGATAGTGGCCAGGTGTATCTGCAAACTACTCCATGAGCTCAGAGGCCTGTGAACTGAGGACATATGATAAGAAGGACCCTCAGGGACATCTTGGGAGATCTGTGGCCTTTGCTGGACAGACTTCATTTTGAAACGCACAAGGTGTTCTTGATATACCTCTTCCCTGCCTCGAAAGTGGCCATTTAGCCCACACTTCTGGCATCTTCGGCAGCCCTTGTCCTATGGCCACGTTGTTTATGGTTGAAGTGAGAAAATCTAGCCAATGTGGTCAGCTTGGAAGACCACCGTCAGACCCCCACCCACTAAGACCTGAGAGGGGGTGTATGGCTCCTCAAATCACAGGCTAAATCAGTAACAGCACAGGACCAGTCCTCCTGTGGGTGCCTCGTGCCTCATGGCTCTGTTGACCTTGAACATATGAGCTGCTGGGGTGGGGGTTGGCACCTGGAATTGAACCCAGCAGTGCTTAAACCACATCCTCATCCCTTTTTAAAATATTTTATTTAGAGACAGGGTCTTACTGTGTTGCTTAGGGCCTCATTAAGTTGCTGAGATTGGCTTTGAACTCACATCCTCCTGCCTCAGCCACCCAAGTCACTGGGATTACAGGCATGGGCCAGCTGGTTTGCTGGTTTTTTAAGGAGTTGGAGACCAAGAGAAGGTTCCCAGCTCCCAAGCTGACTTGTGGAAACAGCTGGGAGTGTATCTCCTTAGCTGGCAGTGACTTGATCCCAGCTTACCACTTGGGCACAGGTCCCTGTAATCTGGCCTGTGCTCTATGTGTGTGTGTGTGTGGGGGGGGATAGGGGTGTCTCTGGATCTCCACACCCATCTGGTCACCCTGTCCTGCACTGTGTCTTGTTTGTCAATTTCCAGAGGGACACAATACCTTTATTTTATTTATTTATATCTATGCCTAACCCATTGCCTCGCATGTGATAGGCCAGCGCTCTACCACTGAGTCGCCACCCAGCCCCCAGCACTGCGTCTATCTGGCAGCTCTAATAGTCCTGGTTCTGGCTCTGCCCCTACTCTGCAGCCTGCAGAGTTCTCTGGCCTTAGTTGGCCCTTAACCTGTAAAACACTTGTCAGCATTTTCCCATCTCTCCTATGATGAATCAAAGCTTAATGGCCTCATGGCCTGTCCAATCTGGCCCCCACCTCCTGCCCATGCCATGCTGACCCTCACCCTTCCAATCTTGGCCTTGCTTCCTGCAGTACCCACCTAAGAAGCTCTTTGCCCCCCATGCCAGATGTCATGTGAGATGAAGCCCATCTGCCACCTCCACCCCAGTTCAGTTCCCAAGGTCTCTCCCAGGGCTCACCTTCACCTAAGTCTGTTCTAACCTCAGTTGGCCATTCTGCAGTGTGTGGAAGAAGGGACCTCAGCCCCCTCTTTCATTCCAAGGGGCTGAGAATGTGAATCAGTCCAACCGCCTTCACTTGGGGATCTGATTCCTAGAGATCTGCCTGGCTCCCACCTCAAGAATGCTCCTTCTCTGCTGGATTCCACCTTGCCCGTGACAGTGCCCCAGCTAGCCTACATGCCCACCTGTGAGTACTGGGCTGTTGAAAGCATATATGGGGGCTCACTCACTTGCTGGAGCCTCCTGGGTCTCCCGCAAGACTGTGGAGCAGGAAAGAGCACAGGACTGTAGAAGCCAATGGGTTGGCTTCAGATAGGTCTTGTCACTGGAGGGAGTCTGATGAGGTCCCAGAGAGGAGGACCTCAATTTGGGACAATGGGGTTCTTAATGTATGTGAAAGTAAAGAATTCTTGCCTGTGTCAGACATTGAGGTACACAGATTTATTTAGGAAAACAAGGAGTACACATTCAAGAGAGAATCCAAACCAGGTGTCATGGTGCCCACCCATAATCCCAGCAACTAGGGAGGTTCAGACAGGAGGATCACGAGTTCAAGGCCAGCCTCTGAAATTTAGCAAGAAGTTGTCTCAAAATAAAAAATAAAAATAGGGGCTGGGGATGTAGTGAGTGATTCAGTGCTCCTTGGGTTTAATCCCTGGTACAAAAAAAGGGGGTGGAGTGGGCAGCAACACAGGCTATCTCAAGAGTGAGAGCACTTCTGTAGTTTGGGCTCTTCTTTTAAAGGAAACTTGGTGAGTGTGGGCCTGGGCAGGTATGTGGAGATGACATCAGTCTGGTGATCACAGATGGCTAATGGAGGTCTGGGAGTTCCAGGGATCCTTAGATTGACATCTTCTCCTTTATCTGATCAATAGACAAGATTGGGAAAGTACCCTATATTATAGGATTTTATCACCTTTTCTCAACTAATTTTAAAAATGCATGTATTAGTGGGCTAATTAACAGGGCACAGAGCAGTTTTCTTAAGTGGTGTGTTTCCTGTGACTTGAAGATTGTGGGTGATGATTTGGGAGTGCCAGGTCTGGGAGAAAAACTGGCTTGGGGAGTGAAAGTATGAGGAACTTTATGACAATGCTTTCAGATGAAAGGAAAAAGTGTCTTTTTTCCTTTCTTTTGTCTCATTTTTAGCTGTCTTCTTGGTATCTCTTCTATCCTACCTCAAGCTGACATGCCAAGGTACCACTCCTGCTTGCCTGAAAAGCTCCATCTTAAAATGATTCTGTGCAGTTGTCTGGGGTCAGGTCAGAAAGCTAGGAGTCCTGGTTTCCCACAAGCACCTGTTCTGTCCCTTAACCTGAGCTGTGGGTGTCTGAAAAAAACCTTGCCCTTCTCTGCTGTTGGTCATTTTGTCCATGCAAGGAAAGGAAACGAGTCAGGAATTGGTTTTGTCTGATTCTCTGTTGAAAAAGTTAGAAATTCAGATTTTGATATAAAATTTAGATTTTTATTGCTAGTAATGAATTCAAAATTGTACACAGTACCTCTGCAGATCAAAGGGGACACTACAGGGAGCAGACTGGGCCCAGAGACCCCAGCTTGCAAACTTGGGACTGGAAAGTCTCTGTCTGACATTTAGTGTTGTGGTTTTCATCAGCAAAACTCATTGGAAATTCCTGGAGATTTAAAAAAAAAAAAAAAAAAAACATTGACTCCCTTGTACCCCCAAAGTTCTGGTTTAATGGCTAGAAGCAGGACACAAACATGAGGTACCACATGCAGGGCTGAATCGTGGCTGCTCTGTGGACCTGAGAGGTAAGTTCCATTATATCACTGAGCCTTGTCTTCCCAATGTGACCAGAAGGTTGTGGGCAATGCAGGAAGGACTCTCAGATAAAGCTTTGGCACAGAAATGGTGTTCAGTGAATGAAGGGGAAAAGCTATCAGCAGCTACTTTTGACTTAGTAACTTGAATCTGGCAGGGGGCGCCTGACCATCGTGCCAACCATTGTCCTCCAGGCCCTCAGAGGAGCCTCCTGGGAGAGTATCTTGGCTCCTCGCTCTGGGAACTCCCCTGGGCCACAGTTCCCACCTCCTGCCCGCCAGGTTGCACCCTGACCTCTCCCTTCCCTGGCCAGGTCCCTCCCCGCACTCAGCCCTCTCCCGCCCCCTATGGGGTGCTCCAGTCCCTGGTGGTCCCACTTGGCTCCCTGGCTTCAGGACAATCCTCCCCTACTCTGCCCATGGGGTTTCTCCTCAGTGGGGGGCCAGGAACTCGATTCCCAAGGCCCCGCCCCAAGCCCCCAACTCCAGGGCGCGGCTTCCTGGCCCTCCTAGCCCCTCTCTCTGGAATTCCTGCTGGAATCTACACCACCCTGCTGCTCTGCCTTCTCAGGGTGTGCAAGCAAGAGTGTGCACTCCACTACTGAACACGAGTTTCGTGGAGTTGCAGCCCCACTAGGTCCCTCTTGCGGAGTGTGAACCTGCACATGTTTGTATTTGTGCATCCCACTGTGTGCCTACGCCAGTGTGTAATTGTTTGTGCACACCCACTCAGTGACGCTTGGGGAAACTTTTCTGAAAATCCTGGGCTGGCAGTTTAAATATAAAGAGGCTTTGGTTAATGCCAGAAGCATTTCCCCCAAGTTCCCAGAGTGGGAACCTTCATCTTCTTGCCCCTCCCTTAGAGATCAGGAGGCCAAGGCTTGCTGGGGGTGGGGGGCAGAGTGAGTGGGGACAGATGCCTGGTTAAGAGATTTTTTTTTCCAAAGTTCGTCCCCACCCCCAGACTTCAAACCTCCCCAGGTCTCTGTCTCTCCAGGCGCTGTTTAACTTTGAATCTTTCCTTTTCGAATATCTGGAAGTGTTAAAATGATGCCAACATCATTCTGGCAGTGGAATTCAAGTTGAAAAGTGGCCAGAATGTGGAATTCTTAGGAGCTAGGGGATGTTACTGGATGCCATAGGGAAAGTTGACTGGGGCAAAGCAAGGAAATTGAGAGCAAGGGGAGTAGGGTGACCCTATCAGCGGGTGTCCTCACCTACCATTAACTGCTTTACACTGAGGGTGAGGACACCTGTCTGATAAGGTTGTTTGGAGTTTCCTTCCTGTACTATAGATCTGATGCCTAGGACTGTCTGCTCAACAAATGTGCTAACAAATTGATCACTTCATTGGGTTTTTATGAGCAGGATAGAATAAGGTATAAAAGCATACACATTTGGGGTTCTGGGTCAGCATCCTGGCCTCACAGTTTTCTGGTAGTATCACTCCATGTAAATTTCTTCATTCCCTCTTTCCTTCTCAGCAAAGTAGAGCCAATAATGGTAACACCTCTCCCAGAGTTATTCTAAGGATTAAATGAGTTAATTTACATAAGCATTAGAACAATACCTGGCACATCTAAGTGTTGTGTATGTTTCCCTTTTTTATTATTGGCATCACCTGTATTTATTTCACCCTCCCTCACACTAAGAATGTTTTTTACATCTGCACATTTTTAAATGGTTGGGCAGGGGGAGAACACTTTTATTTCAGAATGCATGAAATGGAATTCAAAGGTCAGTGTCCATAAATAAAGTTTTATTGGCACACAGCCACACCCATTTGTGGATGCTTTCCTACTGGGAAGGCAGTTAAATTCTTTCAGTGGAGACCTTATGGCATCCAAAGCCAAACATATTTACTAACTGGTTGTTAGAGGAAAATTTTACTGAACCCTGCTGGACAATAGCACCTCCATTAGTGCAGGGAGCTTTGCCTGTGTGATAGTTAGCATATCCCCCTGCACCTGGAACATAATGCGTGCCCAGTAAGTATTTGTTGCATGAATGAGTTTGGCCCTAGGCAGTGGTGGAGCTGTGGCTCTCACATGCCTGAGCTTGGCATGGGTGTTTATAGTGATTCCAGCAGGTGCTCCTTTGGAGATCCAGAAGAGGGAATCTGTCTCCTACCCCTACCTTCTCAGGGTTGACTAAGGAATCAGACGGCTGTAGGTAAGCAGCAGCTGCCCACTTTAGCCTTGCTTTAGGTTAGGAACTTACCTGGCTGAGGTAGGCGCCTTTCTATAAGCCCAACTGCATGAGCAGATTCTAAAGGAGAGTCAGCTGGTCACCAGCAGTAGGTATTTGTTCTCATGCCTTCCCTTCCACTGTGACAGTCTGGGAGCAGGAAGGAGTTGGGAAATGATGTCCCTGACCTTCCTAGGTGGGACACTCTCTAGAGCGGAGGTTTGGGGAATAGCCCTTCCTTTCCTGGAGCCCAAGGATCCCTGAGACCATTAGCCATGATGAGATTCCTCTGGGCCCTGTCAAGAAGCTTTACAAGGATCCTAGTGAAAGGTTCTTGTGAACATGGCTAGGGGACAAACAGTTACTCCCCATGTGAGAATAAGCTGGTATGCAGCTCAGTGGTAGGCCTGAGTTCGATCCCCAGTATTGCAAAACAAAACCCTCTCCTCAAACCCCAAGTAAACATGAGATCAAGCAGACAATGCAGACAATGCCTGGCATTTAGGAAGTGGTAGGTGCCCCACGTTGGCTGGCCCACTCATGCTGGTTGCTCGTCAATATAAAGATTTGGGGAAGGAGGTAGCTCTTTCTCACTGACCTTGAGACTTCCAGGACTGTCACACCTGCTGGAAGCCATACTGTCATTGTGTGGACTCCAAATGAAGTCACCATTAGGGAATGAGGGGTGGCAGGCCAAGTGATGGAGAGACAGCTTGTGTCCCTCATCCTATTACTTAAATACCTGGATCCTCCAGATTCTGAAGCTGAAACTACAATTCTTTTTGTTGAAGCCAGATTTTGAAAAATCACTTACAATAGAAAAATTCTGATTTGTGGTCACTGTCATCCCCGCGTGTCCACTCTGAGGCATTCAGAATGTTCAGAGTTGGAAATCTGGACTGGGGTGCAACTCATGGATATAGCACTTGCTTAGCAAGCGATGGAGTTGGGAGAGTGAGCCACAAACCTGCCTGACATGTCTAGTGTCTTTTGTTCCTGATGACACCTCTGAGCATACCCTTCTTAACTCTCAGATGTCCTGAAGGGGGCCAACAGAACCCCAGCACCCCTGAGTATCAGACAGAGCTGCAGATCAGCAGGGCCTGCAGCCTTCTATATTGAAGGTTCAGCATACTAGCCTCCTGGCCCTTTCAATCTTGCCAGAAGCATTGACCTCCTTCCTACTAAGGTGCCCCTTCCTTCTGGCAACCACTATTCCAAGGAAAGCAGTGCATAAAAGGAAGGCAGAACCAGGTGCAGATCTGTAATCTCAGAGGCTGAGGATGGAGGATTGCAAGTTCGAGGCCAGGCTCAGAAATTTAGTGAGGCCCTAAGTAACTTAGTGAGAACTTGTCTCAAAATAAAAGAAAAAAATAAAAAAGGGCTGGTGATTTAGCTCAGTGTTTAAGTACTCCTGGGTTTAATCCCCAGTATCAAAAACAAAACACAAAACAACACCCCCCCAAGACAAAAACAAACAAACAAACAAAAACAAAAAAACAGGGAGACAGGACTGGGTAAGATAAACAAATAACCGAGTCTCTGTCCTAGGGCAAGTGACTTCTTGAGCCTCAGTTTCACTCCTGTAAAATGGGACCCTCTTAGCCTCCCTGCCTGTTCACCATATGACATTTCTTTTGAGGAGCCAGAACTTCTCTCCTGAGGTGTAAATACCTAAATACTGGGGACTTTTCCAGCCCTGCTGGATACCAGGGCAGGCCTGTAACCCTATAGGAACTTTCTTAATTAGGAGGGGCTTAGGTCTAGTTGGAGGGGATAGAAGGTACCTAGGACATTTGATTTGAAGCTCTGTCTCTGCAAGATTGAGACAACATTGGTTCCACAAAAAAGAAAGTCCCCCAAACAAATGTAAAATTTTGTCTTCTATTAGGAGCATATGAAAATCTGTGTATTATTTTCTGTATGTTAAAAATCTTTCAACTAGCTGGACACAGTGGTGCATACCTGTAATCCCAGCAGCTCTGGAGGCTGGGGCAGGAGGATCATGAGTTCAAATCCAGCCTCAGCAATGGTGAGGCACTAAGCAACTCAGTGAGATCCAGTCTCTAAATGAAATGCAATATAGGGCTGTGTATGTTGCTACTCACAGCCTTGTAGATTCAAACAGCAATTCTTTATTCCCGAACTCTCACCGGCAGTCTACACGCACATTCTGGGAAAAATCCACACACTCCACCGGGCTCTGCATACCAAATACTCTCTGAATCCTGTGAGAACTCAACGGGAACTCAAGGAGCGGGCGCCTGAGGCAGCAGGATACGCCCTATTCCCAGCAGGATCCACCCTAAACCTGGAACCGCCTTATTCCCAGCAGGATCCACCCTAAACTCGGATCCACCCTAAACCCGGATCCACCCTGGTCCTTGAGCAGGGTCACCTTTCTCAAACATTCATTCAATGTCACTGCAAATGACCTGGGTCCAAGGCAAGCCCATTTCCACAATGGAGAGTCCTCCCTCTAAGCAACATTGGGTAGGCTGACAAGGAAATTGCCATGCGTCATTCCTACTTGGCAGTGGCTCTCAGCAGTTTGTGGCTCAGTGGTCGAGTGTGCCTAAGTTCAATTCTTGGTACACCCTCTCAAAATCTTTCCACTAGGGGCTGCGGGTGTAGCTCAGTGGTAAAGCGCTTGCCTAGCACATGTGAAGCACTGGGTTTCAATCCTCAGCACCACATAAAATTAAATAAATTAAATAAAGGTATTGTGTCTATCTACATCTATTTTTTTTAAAATTTTTTGACTTAAACAAAAGGTTTTGGAGATTGATGGAGATTTGGGAAAAGGGTATTTGCCCCCATCCCATTGAAACCTGATACAATTGTCTGTGGTTCTAAGATACCATCTTTATCTCCATCTCTAGCTTAACCTCCACATCTATCTAGCGGTTTATATATCCATCTGTTTTGCTTGAATTCGGGACCCCAAAAAGACAACCAGAGACCCAAGATTGATGTAAGCAGCAAAGAGGTGTTTATGCGAGCTAGCTCGGTGCTCCACACACACACACAGCAACTGGTGATGCTGAGAGGCCCAGAGCCCAGGGTTTGCAGCAATTTTATACATTTTTTGGAGAAGGCAGGGACCCTCACATACATCATAGCATCTCTTAGCAAATCATCACACACAGTGGGAAAATCAAATAACAACTCTAAAACATGATTAGCACATTCACTGGCGGGAACAAGTTGGGTAGGGGTGATTGGTTACTACAAGAGGGGGATTCATTTGAACTGATTGGTTTAAGCCAAGAGGGGTGTTCATGCTGAATTACATGGTTTTGCAACATGTTATCAACCACCATAAACTACTGGGAGGGTCATCTGGCATCCCAAGCATTTCCCTGTCTCATGCTGATTGGTGGCTGCTAGGGGGTTGCTATGGATCCCCACCTATCCTGACTGAGTCAGGGACACCTGACACAGCAGATCTCTCCTGTTATTTGTAGATAAACAACTTAGCAGGGTGGGAATGTGCCTAGGAGCACTCTGTAGGTCTTTCCAAGGACAAAGGTCATGCCCCTTCCTTGGACAGGCTTTGCTCTGAGATAGAGGCTGGTTTTTCATTCTCCCCTTTTTATGGAAACTTGGGAAAGAATCATGGTTCCCTAAGTTGGGGGGGCCTATTTGGCCAGGCTCTACATCTTGGTAAACAGTAATCTCGGGAGATTGTCTTCAACTTCCCAGACTCACTAAGAATGGGACTCCTATATCCATACAACCTAACTCGATTTGCCTATCTACATTGTCTATCCATTTCTGGCTTCATTCCCCCCTAATTTTAGGAACTCTTTATTGCTGTAAGGAGAAGGGGCAATGGCTCATTCTGGCTGCTTCAGAGCTGAAAAGGGGTGTTGATAATGAGGGGGCTTAAAGACATGTGGGGCGACGTGCGGGATGTGAGTTCCCTTATAGAAGTCAGTTCCATTTGAGGTCTGATTGGGGAAAAACAGGTTGTCATCTGGGAATGGGTGCTTCTGTGAGAGAAACAAAAACCATGAGTACTGAATAAATGTTGCAGCAGCTGGAACATGTCACTGTATAGAAGTTCCTTCACCAGGCTTTAACATCCCCAGTTATTAGAATTGTATACATAACATTTATCTTTTAGGGTTACAGATGTCCTTCCCCTTAAGATACAGTTTAATAATTTAAAGTCATCTGATCTTGCAAAATCCTTTTACTAGTATGAGCTCTGTGTCTAATAGAGAAACCTTTAATTCTGTTACTTAGGGCTGGATAATCATATTAGCAAACACCAAGCCTACCTGTGTAGGTTAGGAGTATCTGTAAGCCTTAAACTAAAAACTACTCTGGCAGTTCCTTTTGATAGTTATCAGGCATTCCTGCCTAAGAATCTCTTTTGTAGCCTCCAGTTTACTTATTCTTGGAAGTTACATTTAACTATTATTATTTAAAATGCCCAGGAATAGCTGTGTTTTGGTTTTAACTGTCTTTGCTAAGTGTTTAAGATGAAGCAGTCAAACTGACTTTTATTTCTATCTATTGTTTACAGCTGAGTTTCCATGGGAGTCTTGGGGGAACTTTACAGCAGCTTCTCAGTTCCGCTACTGCCATTTGTGCTAGGATGGTTCCAGGACTTGCTTGACCATGTGGCTTCCCTTGGAAGCATCAGGGATGTCTCCCTTCTCTGATGAACCTCTTTTTCATAGCAAATGCACTGATTGGCTTTCATTCACCATATGATCTATTCGTGCATCATCTCTATATGCAAAGAAACGGGGTACACCTCTTTGTATCCCCAAACACTAAGTGACAGGGTTTCCAAACATGCTCCCAGAAATGGTGGAAGAAATACGCATGTCACATCTTCGCATTCATATTAGACTCATTTTCCTTTTTGCCACTCAAAATATTGAAACTCTGACACTAACCCATATCCTACTAGACTCTGATTACTTATCCTAACATGGATAAAAATAATCCTAAAAGAATAGAAGTGCAGGCATTTCATAAGAGGCATGGTGTATACTTGGACATGCCTTTTGCTGTATCAGGGATACATATCATAAAACCTGTCACATATTTTGTCATATTATTTCTCCATGAATTTTCAAAGGTACCAAATATGTAACTTCCTGACTCCCTGTCTCTGTCACCTGAGTCAATATATATAATTCTACTGCCATCAAAGGTATATTCTTGAGAGTACTCTGACTTTGGAAAATACAAATTCTGTGAAGAGATCACTCCCCCCATACACTGAGGGAACTGAAAATTCAAATATGTATGAGATTTATACTTCAAGAAGTTTATAAATAAAACAATGTAGAGGAAAATGAATATTTGGGGTAGATATGTGAAGGATATATATCCCCTTATGATTTTAGATTGGCATATGTACTGTTACATTTTATTGTAATATATATAGTGTACAGATTTGCAAACATGAAATATACATGATATATATATATATATATATATATATATATATATATATATATATATATATATATATATATATTCTACCTTGATTCTTTCATGTCCATCTGTGTGGACTTATAATCAACTTTCCACAAGATATTTCTCAGATATATTGATTTTCCCGACATACATATTCATTTCTGAATACTCAAAATGAACTTCAGTGAATATTGTGTACTAACCCTCATATTTCTACAGTAAGTGACCCAGTTTAACATCAATGAAATTATATTCATATGGGACATGATGTGTATTTTGAAGTTAATTTTCATTCAAAATTGTTATTTTCCTATTTCTTCAGTATATATACATCATTGGATGTATCGTTTCATCCACAAGTTCACAAATTGATATGCATATGATCCACTTTCAATCACTCCCTGTATCAGAACACATGTATTTCACCATGTTGCTTTGCTTGGTTTTTCATGAGATTTCTTTCATAACAAATTACTTTTGATTTCCATCATCATTTTCAAAGCAAAACTCAAACACAATTTGTTATAATTAATAACCCTAATATTAGCACTAGATGTATAACTAGTTGGATTGAATGTTTGTATGTGAATACCAGATTTCATGTATATTTTAAAACATCAATTCAACTCATTATTTAAAATATTAATCTGTCATATTCTGTATTCACTGTATGATCTATTCATGCATCATCTCTATATGCGGAGACACAGAGGTGTACACCTCTTTGTATGCCCAAACACTAAGTGACAGGGTTTCCAAACATGCTCCCAGAAATGGTGGAAGAAATATACATGTCACCTGCTCTATGTATTCCTTTCATCACATAATCTCCTGGGCACAAAATGCAAAACTCACACTTATCTTAGGATTCCACCAAAACCTAATTTTAATGAGAGTATGGATTACTAAAATCATCTATGTCTACGTTGCCTATTGTTTTCAAATTTTAATCCTATTGGTGAGTATACATTTGTTTCTTCCTCAGATAATATATTCAAACATCCCCCTGTTGAAAATATCCCTGATCTTATCACTCATTTTGTACTTTGCCTGATCTCCTAACATCTGTATTGATACCAATTTTCCCAAGTGCCTTGTTGTGACTGACTCTTCATGTGTGCTGACATTCACGTTTACACTCTAATAGAAATTCTATTGCAAAAAGGGACTTTGTCCAAATCCTAAACTCACTCTTCTTCCTTACCCTACACTGGAATCCTGCCTACTATCTCTATTTCAATGGAAGTTCTCTTTTACACTCAGTAGTCCAAGGTACAAGATCTTATGCCATTGTATATGGATTTAGAGGATTCATCACTGCAGAACATAATTCAAAACTATGTATGCAAATCAAGGGAACAACATCCTTGTGTGTTTCAGATCTTACCAAGTTTTCTATTTTCATTGTTACATTTCACCTTACATTCTTATAAATATCCCAGTTGCCCAATACTCGTATTCATCCATCAGAATGACTCCTAAACTAAATCGAACATGATACGAACCTTAACCATATGCTGTTCCATCAATCTATTTCCACATAACAGCAGGTCTCGAGTTGATCTCGCCATACAGGTATGTAGGGAATCCTACAGCTGCTGAGAAGCTCAAAGGTAGATTCAGAAATGATCCCTGGAGTAAATGTAGGCAGCTAGGTAGGACCTGTGAGGCCCAAAGTCATCTTCCATGGCCAACAACCCGGTCAGGATGAAGGGATGTGGCTGAATCAGCCTCTCTCTTCTCATTTCAGGGAAGATGGACACAATCAGGCCTGGGTGGATAGATGATTTTGGGCTCCTGTGGTATATATGGATTTATACCTTGTGAAAATGTTACAGGAAGGTGGGGCAGCCTCCACCTCATGGGACCCATGGAAACAACTGTTAGGACAAAGTGGTTGCCAAGGCAGTGACCTCATTCACTTGCCTGAGTGAAGTGACCTCACCTCACTTCCTTGGTGATGGAACTCTCTGAACTTGGGATCCAGGAGGTGAGGCACGCAGAGACAGTTCCAGTCCCATTGGGCTCACTTTTTTGTCTGTACCTAGGCCAGAGTCATTTTTTCTTGGCACCTAGTGATGTGTGGATAGCCCAATATCTGGAAAGGTCTGAAAAGGGGCCTTTCTTTAGAAAGAAGTACTGGCTCATTGCCTGTTCCTGACAACTACTCAGAGATGGCCAATAGACCAGAGCTGTGACAGGACCAGCCACTGCTGGGGAACATAGTTTCACCCACCAGTCAGAGGACACAGTGGATAGATGCAGACCAAATACAGAGGGGGTTTGTGTGTCTTAGTGGGTGTGTGTTTGAATTTGTCATTTTGTCTCATGTTCTGAGAAAATGAAGGCAAAACATTTTCTTGGGTTTGAAATGGACTGTTAAAAAGTGAGTCCTTTTGCTAATGGTGAGTGTTTGTATGTCAATGGATCCCACTGGGTTTGTGGTTAAAGAGAGTAGAGAGAAGAATGCAGCAGTGAATGTGTCTTTTCTAGTGGAAACCTTTCCAGCACTCCTCATTGCCAATTTATGAATGGACTGCTGCTTGCCTTGCAGATGGGCAACACTACCATGATCCTAAGTTTTTATATTCTTCCTGAATTATGGCCAATATCTGAAGTGGTTCATAGTTTTGTTTCCAAGATGTGTACCCCCCTCAATTTCTGTGACATGGCCATGGACTGGATTGCTGAAGGGAATACCCAGCATCTCAGAAAACTCAAAAATTAGAGTGACCTGTAAGGATCTCTCTGGAGAATCCCTGCTTGAAGAGAGCAACCCAAGTAGCAAGATTAGGAGCTGTCAGTGCCACAGTGTTCATCTTGAGGAAAAGTCTTTCCCCAGGCTTTTCTCTTATATATTGTTCTGTTCCCCTGAATGTCAGGGAGGTCTTTGCCTTAAGCCACCCCTTTGTTCAAGAAAACTGTTTCAAATGGAAATGAAGAAGCCTATTTTGTGCCTTTTAGGTGAAGTGCTTTGTAAAAGATTTGTCTGAATCTGACCCTTGGTCCTGTGTGTGGCTGTGGATTAAATTCTCAGCACCCCAGGAAACTAAAGAAAAATCCCATGTGTCCATCCATAACTAAAAGGATAAAAAAAGAGTAATTTTGGATGAAGTCTCTTGCCTTCCTCTGGTCAGGCTCCTGACCCCTATGAAGTAAAAACATGGATCCTCTGGGTCAAATGAGTTGTTGCAAGCCCTACAGTAACTAGCACACAGGTGGTTGGGTTTATTCATGACTCCAGTACACATAAGGAATGTACCCCTGGCAGGCTGGAGTCCTCTAATTTGAGAAGCAGAGCAGTATTAACTACAGGCCCATTTTATCTATCCTGTATCTCAGGAAAGGTGTCGAGGCCACCATGACTTTTGGAAAATGATGGGTATGAGATCTTACTTTGGACACCATCTTAGACTGTTCCCCCTATGGAAACCCCCAGCCAGAATGTTATGATGAGTGTCTATATGGAAGAAGATGAGGGCCATGTGAGAGTGTTTTTGTTAGAATAGTGGTCTTGATAGACCCAACCTGATCTTTTCTTAAAATTGGGCATCTCACCAGAAAAGCATGAAAAGGTAATTTCAGCTTTACTATAAATTACTGCAAATTCTGAACCTGCTTGGAATGCCTGCCCCTGCCTTGAACTCACCCATGCCTGGCTCTCTGACCAGATAGCAGCCCTCTCTGAATCTTAGTTGCACCTCATATATATTTGCCTTCCCTGGCCAGACTACATCCCTCTCTCAGGCTCTAATGGTCCTCATAAATTCTGATGTTGGGGCCAGCAATAAATGTAAACTACCATTAGTGTGATGCTTGTCAAAGTTCTGTTATCTGTAACTCCCCTTTGTGTAAGATTCTGGGCTATAAAGCTGGGCTTTAGGAAAGCTGGGGTGCTGTCTTGTTCCCGCTGTTTTGGGATGGAGAGGCAGCCTGGCCAGTTGAAATAATAAGCTTGGTTTAATTTGAATTAATTGGATTCAGTGGTTTTTTCTTGCATCCTGGTCTATCATTTTGGAGATCCCCAGCGAGATGACCCTGCCCGACCAGATCACAAGACCAGACTGCATGAAATTCTGAAGCTGGCCTTTGCTCCAGGGCTCCAGGCTAGAGAACCACTCCAGGGGATGCACAACTTGTGATGTTCCAAGTCCTTGGAGTGAGCCTTAGGTCCCCGGAGCACTGCAGTGAACTGCTGCACTAAAACTATCAGCAAGCACCTGGTGGAGGAGGCCTCCATAAGTAAGTGGCGCCTTTATAACATCTGATATCAGGTTAAGGGAGATCTCTTCTGATGACAGAGAGGTGGCCTGGCGAGGCTCACATATACTCCTGTCGTGGACAGTAAAGAGAAATCGTTCTGTCCTCTGTTCTGTTCTGTAGGGAATTCCTCTGGAAGGGTAGAGAGGTGCCGATGGGCACACAAGCCCTCCTACCCCGGAGCTTTAGAAGATGATGCATTGCTCCTCTGTTTTCTGTTTCATTGCTGGGTTTCTGTTTTCTTGTGTTTTGTTCTGTGTTCTATATGATTTTTGTTTGTTTGTTTTTGTGTGTTTTGTTGTGTAATTTCTGTGGTAAACTTAAGGATATTGGACGTGAAAATGGGTAATAAAGCAAGTAAGCCTGACACCCCTTTGGACTGTGTTTTAAGGAACTGTGATGAACTTTACCCCCCCTTTGTTAAGCAGGATGAGAGAAGCCCCTAGCTGGCTGCTGGAGCACACCCACTGCAGAGGGCAATGCCTGATGGAGATCTAAGAACTGAGTATCTCCCAGGTTAACAAGTGAGACTCCTTTAAAACCCCTTGTCCCTCCAGATCAAGAGAGTCACAACCTTTGGGCAGAGTCTCCTGTGTTTCTCCTTTGTTAGCAAGCAATAAACCTCCATTTTTCTTTTTCTCAAAACCCTGTCCTCATTATTAAATTGGCATTAATTAGCTTCAAGGTCAGGAACCGAACTTTCAGTTACAAATTTTGATACAACCTCCCCCCCAGAACTTTTTGAGAACTGACTACTGAAATGTTAGGAGATGGAGTGTGCCTGGGGTGGAACCGAACCAGAGGAGCTAATCCTGTAAGTAAAAGGAGGGATTGAGGGACTCCCAGCAGATGCCGAAGCCCTGTTGCTTCGGGGAATTCCTGCCTTCCTTGCACTGTAAGGATTATGCCTCCTCTGTCTTCTTAAAAAAAAAAAAAGAGAAAAAGAAAAGGGGACACTTAATGCAGTAAAGTCATCATGGAGACCCTTGATTTTACATTTCAGGTTGCCCCTCTGTGAAAATATCTGTTCCCCTTGTGGGGACATCTATGGTGCCACTGGTGTAGGAGATTTTTCTCTTATCTGCTCTGTTTTTTTTAAAATATTTTATTTACATTTTAGTTTTCGGCAGACACAACATCTTTGTTTTTATGTGGTGCTGAGGATTGAACCCGGGCTGCACCCATGCCAGGCAAGCACGCTACCATTTGAGCCACATCCCCAGCTCCATCTGCTCTGTTTTAAAGGTTTCTGTCTGTCAGCCATGTTCTGGAGCTCCTTTCTGTCTGTCCTGTGTCTTTGTTTCTGGCCCTTTAAGACATGTGCAATAGTGTGTTGATATTATAAATTGTTTCTTGGGAATGATCTTGGCTGAATGTGTGTCTAAAAGATGATGTTTTATTGTAACAATCTGGTATCTGAATGGGTTTTTAAGCATTGCACAATCTTGCAGTTAAAAGTTGGGTTTAGGTAATTGTTTAGTTTATGACTTCAGATAATTCATGCCAGAGAACTTAAATACTTAAGATGGAAAACTAAAGAACTGTACTTCCAAGTTGGCAAGTAACTTTCCAATCATTCAGTCTTTTTTTTTTTTTTTTTTTTCACCAATTTTGAATTGGGTAGCCTGGGAAAATGTCACTGTGTGTACCAGTGCATTAATTTGGACAAGGATAGTAAATCAGAGAATGGTATCTGTTGACTAAACAAAATGTTAAGATATAAAATTTTGTGAATTATATCTTAAACTTGTATCATAATTTTCAACATTCGAACCTGAGAATTATGACTTATGGTTAAAATGCCTTAGGCCTGAGGTGTCTGCTCAGAATAGCAGTTTTTCCCTGCTTCTTCAGACCTCAGCCAGGAATTATGTTGAAATGCAAATGAAAGAAGCCTGCAAGCTCAGTAGGAGACTGATCTGAGGCCTAAAAAAAAAAAAAAAAAAAAAAGTAAATTGTATTGTATTTACTAATTACTGGCCAGTCATTTTTTCTAGGGCTCTTGTTTTTTCCTTAGCTTCTGTATTTTTTGAGCTCATGATTTTGATCCTACAGACCTAGATTAATATTTTTCTGAACAGTTCTATCTTTGACCAACTGTGGAGTTTTTGAAACATTGCAATGGAGATTTCACCTGGGAAAAGCTACAAGGCCTTTATTATTGTTATGTGTGCACACTTGTGTTATGTGTTTGTATGTCTATATATACATATGTCCTGTCCGTATATCATATATATGATATAAAAATTAACATATATAAGGAGCACTCATAAAAACAAATTAAAAAATGGATCCAAAGATCTTTAATTCATGTGATTTAAATGGTTCAATTTAAATTGGATAAACAGATAAAAATAAATGTCTTTAAATTTAAGCTTACAAGTTTTCCTAGGTGTTCAAGAAAGAAAAAGCTCATAAAATATTAATGTCTATACAACATCTAATATGCCTTTGTACGAGGATTTTTCCTTCAACAACAAAAAAAATGGCTAGCACTGTTCAATACACTTGTCTAATATTTTGATAAAATAAGTAAAGTAAATTTGATATGGGATTACTCATTCATGAGTACTTTTTTTAGATATCTGATTGATTTATTAAGGTCTGTATAAGTTTCTTTTTACAATCAGTCATGTGTTAAAGAGACAAAAAATTCTTAAAACATAAGTTTACCCATAACATTTTGTTTATTAAGTTTTATTTTTTTTTTCTAGAGCAAGCAATCATAAAAATTAAACAACTGGTTAAATAAGAACTGTTATTTTAGAGCATTATACTGTTATTTTTTAAAAGCTAAACTTGGTTAATATAAAAACATCAATGTAATTGAGATGCTATTAGTGTGCTCATATCTTCCATGTATACAAGTCTGTAAGGTAGAAACTTTAAAAGAACATTATATCAAGCTGGTGTTCTGAAGTTGTATGGTAAAAAATATATTGGGGATTTATTTACCTTTTATCAATAAGATATGTAAAGTTTTATGTTACTTTTTACATTGGGGAACAATTTAAATGTATTTTTTAAGTTAATGAGAGCCTAATGAATGTAAAGGTTAAAAACCTTCAGCCTTTCTTTAATTCATGTTTTAAATGTGATATCATATAGTGTTAGCTAATGTTCATGTGACCTCAAACAATTTATGTTAACTTTGTAAAATGATATTTTAAAAGCAAAAATCAGCTTTAGAACTAAAACATTTAAGATTTATAAGGAGCACTGCCTTACCTGAGACAAGGCTCTGTGTCCCATCTTACTACATGTGAGAATGACTACAAAAAATCAGACCAGATTTTAGTTCATTTAAAGTTATGTTCAAAAGTGTTTTTTTTTTTTTCCTGTCAAGATTACTAGGATCTCAAACAGGGGATATAATGTATAACTCAACCAAAAATTCAGGGTAGCTATTACATGAGCCAAATGTTTTTACTGTTGTTAATTTTATTTTGTAATTTCCTTATAAGTGATCTAAAGATTCCCTGTTAGTGTTTTACAGAAGTGTTGCTTTAAAAACACAACATGGGTTAATTTAAGATAATAAGCCATCACCTACAAGACAGATAGAATAATATAGATCTCAATTAATAAAAAGATAAAAACTGATAAAGTAATAGACATTAAAGCCCAATACTCTTTATATAAGGCTATTAAAATGTATTTGCTGGATGTTTAAGATTAAGTTTTAAAATTAAAGTTAAATTAAAAGGGCCAGAAAAACCAATATTTGGCTCTTGCCCTCTGAGTCAGTCTGAATCCAGGGAACAGGGGACTTCTCTAAAGAGCTTGGCAACTCTGGGCCACATAACCTCCCGATCAGGGAGATTAATGAGACCACTGGAGAACAGAAAGCCAATCAGTGCATTGACTATGAAGAGGAGAGTCATCAGAGAAGAGAAACATCCCTGATGCTTCCGAGGGAAGCCACATGGTCAAGCAAGGCATGGACCCATCCTAGTGCAAATGGCACTAGCAAAACTGATAAGCTACTCTCATATTTCCCCAGGAATGACTCCCATAAAAGCTCAGCTGACTGTTAACAATAGATAGAAACAAAAGTCAGTTTGACTGCTTCAACTTAAACACTTAGCAAAGACAGTTGAAACCAAAATACAGCCATTCTGGGCATTTTAAATAATAATAATAATAATAATGATAATAATAATAATAATAATAATAATAATAATAATAATTTAAGGTACACACTTTATGTTAGCCTCCCAAAATAAGTAAGACTGGAGGCTACAAAGAAGGATTCTCAGACAGAAATGCCTGATAACTATAAAAAGAGACTATCAAGAGGAGCTGCCAGAGGCAGAAGTTTTTAGTTTAAGGCCTACAGATATTCCTAACCTACACAGGTAGGTTGGTGTTTGCTAATATGATTATACAGCCCTGAGTAACAGAATTAAAGGTTTCTCTATTAGACACAGTAGTACAACTAGGAAAAAGATTTTGCAAGATCAGATGACATTAAATTATTAAACTGTATCTTATGGGGAGGGACAACTGTAACACTAAAAGTTAAATGTTAAGTTTATAGTCCTGATAACTAGGGATGTTAAAGCCTGGTGAGGGAACTTCTATACAGTGACAAGTTCCAGCTGCAGCAACATTTATTCAGTACTCATGGTTTTTGTTTCTCTCATAGAAGCACCCATCCCCAGATGACTTTACAACCTGTGCTTCCCCAACCAGACTTCAAACCGAACTAAAAGGAAACTCATGTCCCACATGCCGTGCCCCCTCACATCACCCTCTCTCAGCTCAGAAGAAGCCAAAATGAGTGACGCCACTCTTCTTACAACAATGGAGCCAAATATAAATATACTATCAATATAAGTAATTAATTAAGTCAGGTAAAATCAGGGAGACCGGTTTGGGGTGAGTTCTAAAAATTTGGAGACTGTTTCCTGAGGAATTAAAATTCCCTCAGTGCTCTTCCCCTACCCTATCAAAGATTTGAAAGGGATACATAAGAAAAGAGGGGAATGATAGACCCAACCTGATCTTTTATTAAAATTGGGAGCCATCTTGCCACAAAGCCATGAAAAGATAATTTCGGCTTTACTATAAATTACTGCAAATTCTGAACCTGCTTGGAATGCCTGCCCGTGCCTTGAACTCATCCATGCCTGGCTCTCTGACCAGATAGCAGCCCTCTCTGAAACTTTAGTGACACCTCATAAATATTGGCCTTCCCTGGCCACACAACGACCCTCTCTGAGGCTCTAATGGTCCTCATAAATTCTGATGTTGGGGCCAGCAAAAAATGTAAACTACCATTAGTGTGATGCTTGTCAGATTTCTGTTATCTGTAACCCCCCTTTGTGTAAGATTCTGGGCTATAAAGCTGGGCTGCAGGAAAGCTGGGGTGCTGTCTTTTTCCCGCTGTTTTGAGAGGGAGAGGCAGCCCGGCTGGTCAAAATAATAAGCATGCTTTAATTTGATTTTAATTGGAGTCAGTGGTCTTTTCTTGCGTCTTGGTCTAACAGTCTTTTGTGCGGTGGTTGTAAAATATGACTCGGTCCACCTCAGCTTGAACTCTGGTGTGATGTCCATTAGAGTCTGAGTTTTGGAACTGACCTCAGAGAACTATTGCCATAAATTGTGTTGGGAATTTAGGAGGCCAAGCATTAAATCAGCCTTTGGAAACTGAGATTGAGGCCCAGGGTGGCTTTCTGCACAGCACTGGTCATCTCAGCGAGGATTTCACATGATTTTCCTGTTAAAGCCTTTTCAGCTATAGTTGAGAGCCAAAACACACATGAACCTAATATTTTAGACCCCAATGGGCCTGGATTCCTGTGACCTTTTGCAACTCCTTGGGAAGCCTTGCCTGCATGAGATCTCCAGTGCTTTCCCTGAAAGGAGATTCCTCAACACTTAATGGCTCCTGAATGAATCAAAACCCACAGTGCCAACTTCCTCATTCTTGAAATATGGCTAGGCCAATACCATGAATTTTTTGAGAATCCCATGACCAGAAATCCCTGGAAACCTTCAGATCTCCTGTTGCTCATCATGACTTAACCAGAGAGTGCCGTTTTTGATGAGTGGAATTCATGACCATGGTGAAGAACAGAGATGCCAGTGAGTAGGAGCCAGCTGGGAAGTGGGCCTGGAGCAATGGTGTTCAGATGTGTGATCAAACATCTCTGGTGGGCCCCTGTGGTTCTGTCATTGGCTTCCAAATGACATGTGACTGACATGGTGCAGCCAGAAGACCCTAAAATATAAAGGCAGGTTGTTGTGGTGAGAGGATTCGGTGCAATGCTCAGAATCAAGTTGCTACGCTCAAGTGGGAAAGATATATGGGGTAGGAGCCAACTTTGTGTTTTTTCCTTCAGACCCTGACTCAACCCAAGTGACAGAGCTCCCTCCAGCACTGTGTCCTGGTTGACCTTCTTGTATTTCATAAACAAACACTAACTTCCCAGGGAAGCTGCAAGAAATGCCATTAAACCTGGAGGGTGAGGCAGTGGCTTCACAATCCACCCAGGGAGACATTCATACCCCAATGGCCACAGTTACCTACAAAGAGAGGATTCAACTCTGCTGTCTCCTGTTCTTATTGGAAAATATGAAACTATGTCCTCCTGTTCACATAGACGCAGACCAAGCTTTGATGGTCTCACTACAAAGGAATCTAATGCTCCTAACACAAAGCTATACTTCTACTGCCCAAAAGTCAGAGGCAAGTTGTTAAGAAGTCATTAGGCCAGCACAGCTCCTGCCGCGTCCGGCTAACGGAGCCGAGTCCAGCGAGGGACGGCGGGGTTAAAAATACACAGGACACCAAGGTTCTTCATCCAGGAGGGAGCATGTGTGCGCTTTATTGCCAGATTTGTTCCCCTTATATATCTTTTTAACAGCTGCGGGAAATTACTCAAAAGTGAGGAGGGAAGAGTAATAACTGTGTCCTTGGGTTACCATCACGTCACCGTGTCCTATCAGGAGGCTCGAACAGGTCAAGATGTTCCCGAGAGACACATATACTCCAGGCAGATAAACAGGGAACCGCAAGCCCGCGTCATGGCCTTGTGAGCTGGCCACATTGACATGCATAACAAAGAACTGGGGGTTGAGTCCCCAGGGGCTAGGGTGGGCCTGCTACCAGCAAGTCCCCCTTTTTTGTTTTTTGCATGTCAATGGGAATCAAGTAGCCCCTGTCTTAGGTCGTCCGCCGCCCTTGCACTGCTTACCCGTCTCTGGGGAGGCCCCATTCCCCTGGCTTAGGTTGCAGTGCAAGCGTGGAAGTTGCCCGTCACTGGGTACTACAAGATCAGCTCTTGTCCTACGTAAACGGACACTTTTCAGTAAGGATGTCATGGGCAGCAGGACACAACTGCAGATCCCAGTCATCATCTTTGCCAGTGGGATAGCTATGACGAGGGAGCTTTCTGAACGTAAGGGTCTGGGATGACGGCACCAAGTTGGCAGGGTAATTAGGGACCTGGGCAAAAGCAGGCATACATAGGAGGGCTCGGGTATTGGCTCCTGTCCAGTTACATCTCATCTCCGGATGGGTCGTAAGTACACCTCGTGGGCGGAGTCGTCCATCTTCAGGCGTTGGTAGTGAACCTGTATTGGCTTAGAGGTTAAAATGTTAATCTGGTCCTTAATGAATTGAGTTATCCTATTTGCAACACAAGGTCCCAAGGTTGCAATCAAAAGAAGACCCAGTAAGGGCCCCAGGAGGGGAAGAAGGTAGGGCAGGATCCCATTCATCCCAGTCCAAAGAGGGTTCTCGAATAATTCTTTTCTCCTTTTCTCTAGGTCTTCTTGAAGCTCCTTGATTTTAGTGCGAACTATGCCTGATTTATTGGCATAGAAGCGGCACCTTTCTCCTAAGGCTAAACAGATTCCCCCCTGATTGGCAGTCAGTAAGTCTAGGCCTCGCCTATTTTGGAGGACCACTTCTGCCAAAGAGTCAATTTGGTCTTGTAGGTCCCTAATAGTGCCAGATAGGGTCTGCACATCATCTATAAGCTGCTGAGATAGATGGCGATAAGAATGTATAGCCGTACCCAGTCCAGCTGTGCCTGTGCCCACAGCAGCGGTTATTCCAAGGCCAACAAGGAGTGGTAAGGCCTGAACAGCTCTCTTGTGTCTTCTAACTAGGGTGTCTAGGCTAGGAATGGATAGGGGTTCATCTCCTGAAATAATCGTGATATCAGGAAGCAGTAATGCCAGAATGCAACCACCAGTCCAATTGGCTGGGAGCCTGGGAAAAGCTAAATTTCCACCACACATAAAAACTGTACCATTAGAGGGACAAATGGGGGGAGTAGGTGAAGAGTAATTCTTTACTAATGAGCAGTTCCCAAAGGAAGAGACTCCAACATCAACATCATAGGTATTATTTTGCATCATGCCCAGAAGGCAAGACATAAAACCACCTAGAGGCTGCACCTTAAAGGGTAGCCCAGATTGACATGTGTTGTCATCATCAATGGTATAATTAATGGGGACTGCCAATGGCATGACTGCACCTGCCGTCATGCAGAGCCAGCAATCACCAGCAAGGGTAGGATTGGAACTGTTAAGTAAGAAAAGGGTGGTTTCTAGGATATCTAATGTATTGGCATCTAAATCAGGAAGCTGGGATTTGGGCAATATCAAGGGGTGGTATGTAGGCTTAGGGATCTCCGGCTTTAAAAGCTTAATCACCTGAAGGTGTTTGATAGCATCAGTGGGTCCCCCTCCATCAGAGACTCCGATGGGGGCCTGCATGGGCCAGCAGGAGGGTTTACCCATGACGCCCTCACATCCTGCCTCCGTTAACCGAGTCGTGATGCCTTCTCCTCCCCGGTCACCAAGAAAAGGAATAAAATTATAAGTGGTCCCCCCTTCTCCACGGGTGTTAGTTAGGATGGCCTCAAAATACTGTTTTCCTTGATTATTAACACAAATTGAGGCTGATGTATAACAGGAGATGTGCATCGCCGGGGTGTAATGACAAGTGGCGGAACAGCTTCCAAGAGTCTCAGTCGAACTGGGGCCATTAAGTCCGGGCTTATTGACACATACCCATTTTGGTTGCTCAAATCCTCCAATGTTTTGATTGAGTTCAGCCACCATGTAGGCTACTTTAGTTCCACAATCAACGCTCTGGGTATAACCAGAGGGGGCCGAGTGCCGGGGCCCTCCCTTACACTCACAAGGGGCTCCAAAAAGATATTCATGAATATTCCCAGGTGGGGGGTCAAGCCCTCCTTCAACAAACCTGTCCAGAAGGAATGCCACAAGCGGGGTCCAGCTCATGAGGTGTGTCTCGGCACCCACTTGAAGGGGTGAGAACAACAGCAGCAGGATCAGCCATCTTGGGAACTTCATTTTGTCTTGAATTTTCATTCACCGGTCTGGTGCAGCGCTCTGGGATCCAAATGGGTTTTTCCGTCCCTGGAGGGAAGACACATACAGCTCCTCTCACTCTAGCCAAGAGTGGAGCAGGGGGTTGCCACTTCCCTGTAGCCAGATCCTTCCATCTTATCTGTGCTTTTTGTATGGTGGGAGGGGAAAAGTGATGCTGCGCCGCTGTACGGCCTTCGGCGTCAGTGAGCAAAAAATTTAAAGCGAATAGAGTTATGCTTAGGAGTGCTTGTGGTCCCTGACAACTCTGGTATATCTCCCCCTCTTTTGTTTTTTGCAAATAGGTTTTAAGATGTTGATGGGCCCGTTCAACAATGGCCTGTCCTTGGGGGTTATATGGGATTCCTGTTTTGTGTATAATATCCCACTGTGAGCAAAATTTTTGGAAGGTTTGGCTAATATAAGCTGGGCCATTATCTGTTTTTATACATCGAGGGGTTCCCATAAAGGAAAAGGTTTTAACATAGTGCTGTATCACGTCCTTAGCCTTTTCTCCTGAATGTAAAGTAGCGGAGATAAAACCAGAGAACGTGTCTATACTGACATGCACAAAAGACAGTTTTCCAAAACTAGGAATATGAGTTACATCAGTTTGCCAGATGTCGTTTGGCTGAAGGCCCCTTGGGTTGACTCCCAGAGAAGGGGAATGGATAAAAGGTGCACAAGTAGACATAGGGAGACAATTTTTAAAGCTTGATCCCGGGAACATCCTGAGCGGAAGCGCAAAGTTTGTGCGTTTAGGTGAAATTTATTATGAAGTTGTAGGGCCTTATCATACTCAGTTATTGTATATATAAAATTAGTGGCATGTGTGGCAGCGTCTGCCATGGCGTTGCCCGCTGCCAGAGGACCTGGAAGTCTGGAATGACTTCTAATGTGACCTATGAAGAGGGGGTCTGCCCTAGCCCATATAAGAAGCTGCACTGTTTGTAGCTGATCCATGATAGTGGATTGTTTTCCAATATAAGGTGCCGTCTCAATCGCGGAGGCGAGCCTGGCGATATAGAGACTGTGAAAACATTAAGGGGCACCGAGCTATAGGTCTGTAAGGCCAATATTAAGGCTGCAACCTCCGCTTTTTGGGCCGAACAATCGGCCACTCTCTTGCGGATGACTTGGGTCCCATCTGAAATGACAGCAAACCCATTTTTGGCCCCGTCAGTGAAGATGGTTTGTGCCCCCGGGAGAGGATCCTTTTTTAGGATCTTTGGGAAAATTATTGGACATGTCTTTAGACTTTCAAGGAGCCTGCTTTTAGGGTAGTGATTGTCAACCTGTCCCATGAAAGTACAGAAGAAAAGACACCAGAGATCATGTTCCTGTCTTAATTTAGAAAGAATGTCTTGATTATATGGTAATATGAGAACATCAAAGGTTTTCCCAAACAAGGCATCTCCTAGATATTTTGCTTTCCAAACTAATTGTATTACCAGATCATGGAAAGGTATCAAGACCCGGGAGGGGGATGCAGGTAAGTGAACCCAATAAATAGGACCAGTCTGCCAAAAGACTCCAGTCGGGGTGAGTTTTGATGGCAGAACAATGAATAACAAGGACTGGGAGTAGTCCACCTGCATCACCTGCATCTCTTGTAAGGCTGTCTCTATCAAGCTAAGCGCCTTCAAGGCTTCTGGAGTAGGTTTCCGCGGGGAGGTGGGTGAGGGGTCTCCTCTCAAAAGGTCATACAGGGGTTTAAGTTCACCAGTAGGGACATGGAGGGAAGGCCGCAGCCATTGGATTTCCCCCAGAAATGTCTGCCATTGGTGCAGGGTTTTGAGCTGGTTGACCTGAAATTGAGGCCTCTGGGGAGTGATCCCTACCTTGTTAATAGTATATCCTAGATAGTTATAAGGATACTGAATCTGCACCTTCTCTGGGGCTATAATCAGTCTGGCCCCCTTTAACAGGGACTGGAGGACTTCATAAGACCGGAAAAGTGCTTTCCTATCAGGGCCTGCCAACAATATATCATCCATATAATGGACGAGGTAAAAGTTTGGGAATTGTTGCCTAAAGGGTTGCAGAATTTTTGCTATAAAGTACTGACACATAGTAGGGCTATTGGCCATTCCTTGAGGTAAGACAGTCCATTCAAACCGCTGATAGGGTTCCCTAAAATTTATTGAAGGTAAAGAGAAAGCAAAACGTTTACAATCCTGGGGGGCCAGGGGAATAGAAAAGAAGCAATCTTTTAGGTCCAAAATAATAAGATGCCAATCTTTAGGGATAGCCGTGGGGAAGGGTAGTCCTGGCTGTAAAGTTCCCATGGGCTGCATGGTATTATTAATAGCCCGCAGGTCTTGGAGAAGCCTCCATTTTCCAGACCCCTTTCTTATGACAAAAATAGGAGTGTTCCAGGGGGAAGTGGAAGGCACTATATGCCCCACCCTAAGCTGTTCCTGAACCAGAAGGGTCGCGGCCTGCAATTTGTCCTTAGTTAGGGGCCACTGTTCTATCCACACAGGGTCATCTGATAACCAAGTAATAGATAGAGGACGTGGCTGCATTTCAGTGGTCCCTAGGATAAATTTCCTAGCCCCCTCCGATCTCCTCCACTTCTGGTAATTTCTTCTGTAGGGTCCACAGGCATTGCCCTTCCCTCATGTCTTTTCCCCAGTCCTTTTCCGGGAAGCCATCCCATATCTAACATCATGTCATTAACAAATTTATTACTCCCTTTTAGGGTCTGAGTGTTGAGGATAGCTCCCATTTGTTGAAGTAGGTCCCTTCCCCAAAGGTTTGTGGGGAGTCCAGCCACTACGTAAGGCTGAAAATAACCACTGTGTCCTTCCTCATCTCTCCATTTTAGAAAGGAGGCACTTTTTTCTGGTCTCGTCTGCCCAATCCCCTGTAATACAGCTGAGGGATCTTGGAGAGGCCAAGCAGATGGCCATTGTTTCTTAGAGATAACAGAGACATCAGCTCCTGAATCTAATATCCCCTTGAAGATTTTATCCTGTATTTTAATGGTTAACTGTGGTCGGGAGTCCAAGTGTGCTACCCAAAAGGTTTGAGGGGAGCCGGTGGAACCAAAACTGCCATTACCCCGGGCTGCCTGTAGGGCACAGCTGGGTAGAGACGCCACCGACAGCAGCAATAATTGTGCTATGCGTTCTCCGGGAGGAATAATAACGATCCCTTGGGTAGCCTCGGCAACAATTTTTAACTCCCCGTGGTAATCACCATCAACCACACCTGTAAGAATTCTGAGCCCTTTATGCAGAGTGCTGCCTCTTCCCAGTATCAGTCCCATAATTCCCTCTGGCAAAAGGCCAAAGGCTCCAGTCAGCAGGGTCTGGGGACCCATTTGCAGAGTTAGTACTGCTCGGGAGGTGGAACTGAGGTCCAATCCTGCACTTCCCGGTGTTCCCCTGGGGAGTTCCCAGATAGAAAGGGGTTGGTCAGGGGGAGGTGGCGGAGATGCCCACTCCCTGGGGCACTGTTTTGTCCCTGCACTGCCCCATACACTTTGGCTTCCGGGGCCCGGGGCGGGCCCCTGCTCCCGTTTCCCGACGGTATTGGGTTACCCTGGATGTCAAATTTTGACCTGCACTCACTACTCCAATGATTTCCTTTATGACATCGAGGACAAATTCCAAGCATCCCTCTGCCAGCACCCTCGCTCCTTTCCGGGCAGTTTCTCCTTATATGTCCCTCTTTCCCACACTTAAAACACCCCTTAGAGCGGGTTCCCCTGTTATCAGATTTTTGCATTCCAGTCTTAAGGGCAGCAGCCAAAACCTGACCAGTAATATGAGGCCCATCTATATCTTTGCATGCTCGAATCATGTCATCTATACTTTTGGCCCTGGAGGACTTAATAGCATTTTGGCAGTAAGTGTTAGCGTTTTCATATGCCAGTTGTCTAATAAGTGGCATAGCCTGTTCCAGATTAGGGAATATTTTTCCAGCCGCCTGCATTAGGTGGGCTATAAAGCCCGAATAAGGTTCAGAGGGCCCTTGAGAGATCTTGGAAATTTTTGCTTCAGTCTTAGAAATGGGCAATGCTTTCCAGGCATGGACTGCAGCTGAGGCTATCTGAGCATAGACCCCCAGGATCATAATTAATTTGCTGATTTATGACAGCATATTGTCCCGAGCCTGTTAACATTTCAAGGTTACGCCGTGGGAAGCCGGCGTCCTGATTGACTTGGGCTAGCTCGCGACACCTCTCTTGATTTTCACTTTTCCACAACAAAAAATCCCCTCCGGACAACATAGCCCTGCGAAGCTGTTGCCAAACTAAATCCCAATCATTGTTATTGAGAAAGCCTCCTGTCAGAAACCAAGGACAAGCCTGGGCTATAACTTCAAAGAATTCGGTTGCAGTCTTAGTTTTTATTCCTGTTCCTTGTGTATTTAACAGCTCTTTTAGTTCGTTGGCCAGACGAACCTTCGCTGTTGAGTTACCCATGGTACGTACCCTGTCTCTTTAAATTACCTTTAAACCAATCCTCCCCCTTCTACCTTTAGAAGGTGAGCCCGTACGCTTACCCCTACTTTCCGGATCTCGGTGGGAGCCTCCAGATGCCGCATCCGGCTAACGGAGCCAAGTCCGGCGAGGGACGGCGGGGTTAAAAATACACAGGACACCAAGGTTCTTCATCCAGGAGGGAGCATGTGCGCGCTTTATTGCCAGATTTGTTCCCCTTATATATCTTTTTAACAGCTGCTGGAAATTACTCAAAAGTGAGGAGGGAAGAGTAATAACTGCGTCCTTGGGTTACCATCACGTCACCGTCTCCTATCAGGAGGCTCGAACAGGTCAAGATGTTCCCGAGAGACACATATACTCCAGGCAGATAAACAGGGAACCGCAAGCCCGCGTCATGGCCTTGTGAGCTGGCCACATTGACATGCATAACAAAGAACTGGGGGTTGAGTCCCCAGGGGCTAGGGCGGGCCTGCTACCAGCAAGCTCCATGTTTGTGGAATGATTACTTTGTCCCCTACTTTTGGGATCTCTTCTGCCACACCCAAGGTTGTGAGCTCCTCAGAATTTTCCATTCCAGATATGTATTGACAGATTTTCTTCCTCTTCTTGTCTCATTGTGTCTTATTTGGGGTGATAGTAATGTCAAGGTATTGTTGTGGATGACAGTGGAAGATTTTTATGTGGCACATCTTCACATACATATTAGACTCATTTTATTTTTTTGCCATTTGAAATATTGAATCTCTGAAACTAATCCATAAACTACTAGACTCTGACAACTTATCCTAACATGGATAAAAATAATCCTAAAAGAATAGAAGTACAGGCATTTCATAGGAGGCATGGTTTATACTTGGACTTTTATTTTGCTTTATCACTGATACATATTATAAAACCTGTCACATATTTTGTCGTATTATTTCTCCAAGAATTTTCAAAGTTAACAAATATGTAACTTCCTGACTCCCTGTCTCTGTCACCTGGGTCACAATATATATTTTTATATACATATATATATAATCCTACTGCCATCACAGGTATATTCTTGACAGTACTCTGACTTTGGAAAATACAAATTCCGTGAAGAGATCACCTCCCCATATACTGAAGGAACTGAAAATTCAAACTATGGTGAGATTTATACTTCAAGAAGTTTATAAATAAAACCATGTGGAAGAAAATGAATATTTTGCATGGATATGTGAAGGATATATATCCCCTTATGAATTTCGATTGGTATATGTACTGTTACATTTTAATGTATATATAGTGTACGGATTTGCAAACATGAAATACATGTGTCATATATATATACTACCTTGATTCTTTCATGTCCTTCTGTGTGGCTTTATAATCAACTTTTCACAAGATATTTCTCAGAAATATTCATTTTCCTGACATACATATTCATTTCTGAATACTCAAAATGATCTTCAGTGAATATTGATAACTAACCCTAATATTTCTACAGTAAGTCTCCCAATTTAACATCAATGAAAGTATATTTATATGGGACGTGATGTGTATTTTGAAGTTAATTTTCATTCAACATTGTTATATTATTTCTTCAGTATATATACATCATAAAATATATCATTTCCTCCACAAGTTCACAAATTGATATGCATATGATTCACATTCAATCACTCCCTGTATCAGAATACATGTATTTCTCTGTTTCTTTACTTGCTTTTTCATGAGATTTCTTTCATAACAAATTACTTTTGATTTCCATCATCATTTTCGAAGCAAAACTCAAACAAAATTTCTTATAATTAGTAACCCTAATATTAGCACTAGATGTATAACAGGTTGGATTGAATGTTTGTACATGAATACCAGATTTCATGTATATTTTAAAATATCAATTCAATCCATTTTTTAAAATAGTCATCTGTTATATTTTTATTCACCATATGATCTATTCATGCATCATCTCTATATATGGAGACACAGGGTACAACTATTTGTATCCCCAAACACTAAATGATAGGGTTTCAAAACATGCTCCCAGAAATGGTGGAAGAAATATGCATGTCACCTGCTCTATGTATTCCTTCCATCACAAAATTTTATGGACACAAAATGCAAAACTCCCACATACCTTATGATTCTACCAAAGCCTAATTTTAATGAGAGCATGGATTACTAAAATCATCTATGTCTACATTGCCTATTGTTTTCAAATTTCAATCTTATTGGTGAGTATACATTTCTTTCTTCCTCAGATAATATTTTCAACCACCCCCCTGTTGAAAATATCCCTGATATTATTACTCATTTTGTACTTTGCCTGATCTCCTAACATCTGTATTGATATCTATTTCTCTAAGTGCCTTGTTGTGACTGACTCTTCATGTGTTCTGACATTCACATTAACACTCTAATAGAAATTCTATTGCAAAAAGGGCCTTTTGTCCAAATCCTAAACTCACTCTTCTTCCTTACCCTACACTGCAATCCTGCCTACTGACTCTATTTCACTGGATGTTCTCTTTTACATTCAGTAGTCCCAGATACAAGATCTTATGCCATTGTCTATGGATTTAAAGGATTCATCACTGCAGAACATAATTCAAAAATATGTATCCAAAACAAGGGCCCAACACCCTTGTGTGCTTCAGATCTTACCTAGTTTTCTATTTTCATACTTACATTTCACCTTACATTCATATAAATATCCCAGTTGCCAATCCATCTAGCAGAATGACTCCTAACCCAAATCGAACATGATATGCAGGGAAGATGGACACAATCAGACCTGTGTTGATAGCTTATCTTGGGATCCTATGGTATATATACCTTTATAACTTGTGAAAATGTCTCAGGAAGATGGGGCAGCCTCCATCTCATGGGATCCTTGGATACAACTGTTAGGACAAAATGGTTGCCAAGTCAGTGACCTCATTCACTTCCCTGAAGGAAGTGATCTCACCTCAATTCCTTGATGATGGAACTCTCTGAAGTTGGGATCCAGGAATTGAGTCACCCAGTGCCAGTCCCAGTTCCAGTGGGCTCACGTGTTTGTCTGTTCCAAGAAAACAGTCATTCTTTCTTGGCACCTGGTGATGTGTGGATCGCCAAATTCCTGGAATGGTCTGAAGATGGGCCTTTTCTTATAAAGAATGTACTACCTCATTGCTAGCTTCTGACAACTACAGAAAGATGGCCAAGGAGACCAGAACTGAGACAGGACAGTCCACTGCTGGGGAAAATAATTTCACCCACCAATCAGAGGACACTGTAGATAGACGCAGACCAAGTCCAGAGGGGATTTGTGTGTCTTAGTGGGTGTGTGTTTGAATTTGTCATTTTGTCTCATGTTCTGAGAACATGGAGGAAAACCTTTTTTGTGGACTGTTAACTAGTGAGTCCTTTTGCTAATGGTGAGTGTTTCTATGTCAATGGATCCCACTGGGTTTGTGGTTAAAGACAGTAGAGAGAAGAATGGAGTAGTGAATGTATCCTGTCTAGTGGAAAGCTTTCTATGGCCAATTGATGAATGGACTGCTGCTTGCCTTGCAGATGGGCAACACCTACCTTGATCCTAAGTTCCTGTAATCTTCCTGAATTTTGGCCACTCTCTGAAGGGGCTTGTGTTTTTGTGTCCAAGATGTGTACCACCTTCAAGCTCTGTGACATGGCCATGGACTGTATTGCTGAAGGGAATGCCAAGAATCTCAGAAAACTCAAAAATTAGTGTGTCCCGTCAGGCTTGCTCTGGAGAATCCCTGCTTGGATAGATAGCAACCCAAGTAGCATGATCAGGAGCAGTCCATGCCACAGTGTTCATCTTGTGGAGAAGTCTGTTCCCGGGCTTTTTTCTTTCTTATTGTTCTGTTCCCCTGAATGTCAGGGAGGTCTTTGCCTTAGGACACCCCTTTGTGAATCCTCAAGGAAACAGTTTCAAATGGAAATGAAAAGGCCTAATCTGTGCCTTTTAGGTAAAGTGCTTTGTAAAGATGTGTCTGAATCAGACTCTTGGCTCTGTGTGAGGTTATGGATTAGATTCTCAGCACCCCAGGAAACTAAATAAAGATCCCATATGTCCATCCAATTCTAAAAGTATAAAAAGAAGAATAATTTTGGATGAAGTATCTTGCCTTCCTCTAGTCAGGATCCTGAACCCTATGAACTAAGAACAGGGATCCTCTGGGTGAAATGAGTTGTTGCAAGCCCTACAGTAACTGGCACACAGGTGTTTGGGTCTTTTTGTGACTCCAGTACACATAAAGAATCTACCCGTGGCAGACAGGAGGCCTCTAATTTGAGAAGCAGAGCAGTATTAACTGCAGGCCCATTTTATCTATCCTGTTTCTCAGGAAGGGTGTTCAGGCCACCATGACTTTTTGCAAATGATGGGCATGAGAGCTTACTTTGGACACCATCTTAGACTGCTCCCCCTATGGAAACCCCCCAGTTATAATGTTATGATGAGTGTCTATATGGAAGAAGATGACGGCCATGTGGGAGTGTTTTGGTTTGAATAGTGTTCTTTGATAGATCCAACCTGATTTTCTCCCAAAATTGTGAGTATCTTGCCAGAAAGCCATGAAAATATAATTTCGGCTTTACTATAATTACTGCAAATTCTGATCCTGCTTGGCATGCCTGCCTGTGCCTTGAACTCACCCATGCCTGGCTCTCTGACCAGATAGCAGCCCTCTCTGAAACTTCAGTGACACCTCATAAATATTGGCCTTCCCTGTCCAGATAATGAACCTCTCTAATGATTCTCATAAATTCTGATGTTGGGGCCAGCAAAAATTTCAACTACCATTAGTGTTATGTTCGTCAGAGTTCTGTATCTGTAACGCCCCTTTGTTTAACTTTCTGGGCTATAAAGCTGGGCTTCAGGAAAGCTGCTGGTGCTGTCTTGTTCCTGTGGTTTTTGATGTGAGAGACAGCCTGGTCAGTTGAAATAATAAGCTTGCTTTAATTTGATTTTAATTGGAGTCAGTGGTCTTTTCTTGCATCCTGGTCTAACGTTTTGGAGTTCCCCAGTGAGATGACCCTGCCAGACCAGACCACAAGAGGAGACTGCTGGAAATTCTAAAGCTTGCCTTTGCTTCAGGGCTCCAGGCTGCAGAGCCCTCTAGGGGGTGTGCACCTTGAGACAGTCCAAGGCCTCGGAATGAGCCTCAGTCCCTGGAGAACTGCAGTGTACAGCCACACTAAAACTATTAGCAAGCACCTGATGGAGGAGTCCTCCATAGTAAGTGGTGTCTTTATAACATCTGGTATCTGGTTAAGGGAGATCTCTTCTTAAGACAGAAAGGTGGCCTGGGGAGGCTCACATATACTCCTGTCCCGGACAGTAAAGAGAAATCGTTCTGTCCTCTGTTATGTTCTGTAGGGAATTCCTCTGGAAGGGTAGAGAAGTGCCAACGGGCACGCACACGCTCCTATCCCGGGAGCTTTAGCAAGACGTTGCATTTCTCCTCTGTTTTTCTGTTTTGGCTCTGGGTTTCTGTTTTCTTGTGTTTTGTTCTGTGTTCTATATGTTTTTGTTTGTTTGTTTGTTTGTTTGATTTTGTGCCTTTTGTTGTGTGACTTCTGTGGTAAAAACTTAATGATATTGGATATGAAGATGGATAATAAAGCAAGTAAACCTGACACCCCTTTGTACTTTGTTTTAAAGAACTGTGATGAACTTTACCCATCTTTGTTAAGCAGGATGAGAGAAGCCCCTAGCTGGCTGCCAGGAGCACGCCCACTGCAGAGGGCAATGCCTGCTGGGGATCAAAGAACTGAGTATCTCCCAGATTAACAAGAGAAACTCCTTTAAATCCCCTTGTCCCTCCAGGTCAAGAAAGTCACAACCTTTGGGGAAGAGTCCCCTGTGTTTCTTCTTTGTTAGCAAAGTAATAAACCTCGCTTTTTCTTTTTCTCAAACCCTGTCCTCATTACTAAATTGGCATTTATTGGCTTCAAGGTCAGGAATGTAACTTTCAGTTACAAATTTTGACACCTCAGAGGGTACTCTAAAGGAACCCCAGGGAACTTTTTGAGAGCTGAATACCGAAATGTTAGGAGATGGAGGGTGCCTGGGGTGGAATCAAACCAGAGGACCTAATCCTGTAAGTAAAAGGAGGGATTGAGGTACTCCCAGCAGACCCCGAAGCCATTTTTTTTTTTTTTTTGCTTCGGAGAACACCTACCTTCCTTTCCTGCACTGTAAGAATTAGGCATGGGGGGGAGGGGGCGGCTCTGCCCCTCAGCAGGCCTCTGGGCCTGTCCTGCCTGTGGGTCACAGGTCCGCCTACCTTGCAGGCGTGGTTGGCAGCTCTGCCCCTCCACAGGCCACTGGGCCTGTTCTGGCGGTGGTCACAGTTCCGCCTACCTTGCAGGCCCGGGGCCAATGTCATTTTTTCAAAAAAATGTCCTTTCCTTTTGAAATTAGTGGAAATGGGGGTTAAGAAAATTTCCTATGGTGTATAATCTCCTGTTATCAAGTATTACTAAAAGTGTGGAGTATTCCAGGTATGGTGGCACACACCTGTGATCCCAGTAGCTCAGAAGGCTGAGACAGGAGAATCATGAGTTCAAAGCCAGGCTCAGCAAAAGTGAGGCTCTAAGCAACTCAGTGAGACCCTGAGGATTTGGTTGAGTGCCCCTGAGTTCATTCCCCAGTACCCCCTCACCAAAAATATTAAATAAATTAAAAATGAAAACTATAAAGAAGTTTAATCATGAGGACAGTATGAAACAGTAATATAAAGTGAAAACTGTTATAAACAATTCTGTAAAATCATCCATTAACATGCATGAAAATATACCAGGAAATGCACCCAAATTTCAGTAGTGACGATTCTGAATGATGAGCTTATTAGTGACTTCTTTTTCTTTATGTTTTTCTCCAGTAAAAAGTCCCATTCTTTCCTACAATGAATAGTTGCTTCTATTTAATAATCAGAAAATGCAGAATTTTTATGAAAATACAAATTCTGACAAAGCTTCCCATCTCCTACCTGTTTAATTACAAAAGCGAGTTCATAGGTTGTAAGTAAACAGTGAAAAAAAGAAAGGTTATTTCCATCAAATAACCCCTGGGGCAGAGCTGGGGCAGGCAGTGGCCATGCCTGTGATCCCAGCTGCATGAGGCTGAGGCAGGAGGGTGGCAAGTTCAAGGCCAGCCTGGGTGACTCAGGGAGATCCTGTCTCAAAGTAAAATAAAAAGGGCTGGGGGTGTAGCTCTGAGGTAGACCAGTTGCCCAGCACATACAAAGCCCAGGGGCCAACCCCCAAGACCCCAAAAAAGAGTTGAGAGGGTCTGTATAAGTCTATAACCAGCAACCAATGAACAATGAATGGAACCTTTCTGTACCTAGAGTTTACCATCAGTTTCATGAATTTCCTGTAAAATCACAACATAAAAGTACCTGGCACCATGCTCAGAAAGGCCCTTTCAGGACCAACTCTGTTCCTGGCCTCAGTGGCATCCTGTCAGTGGCAGCTGCTTTGAGAGCAGGTATTCGCTTTGCACATTTGCAAAAATAAAAACTGACTGTGCTGTGCAATCAAGTATTCAAAATACCTAGCAATTTGCTTAGTTTACACTCATTCAGTCACCAGGAACCTCGACTTTTACTGTGAGGGAAATCATGGCTGGCAAGGGATATGAATGGAACACACATTTGCAAATCAAGCCCAGTAACATACATGCTGTTCCTTCAAATGACTAAATGCAAACATAAAAGAAACAAATCACTCAGCAACCAACATCATCAAAGAGATCCCACGTCAGTGCCAGGGAGAAGCCAGAGTTCACCTGCTCACAGTTTTCTGAAACACGCTCCAAGCAGGGCCCATTGACTTCTGGCCCACGTCTCACCCCCCAGTTCCCAAATCCATCTTTAAGAGAGGTGTACATTCACTAGGATCATTCCTTCCCAAGCCGATGGCACCATGGGACTCATTATGCCTATGTTACTGACAGTTAGCTGTCACAAGCCATTGCTGCCACTGATTTACCCTGGCTTCAGCTCTATTATTTGAAGTTGCACCTGCCCCTCCATCTTTTTGAAATCAGAAGCATGCCAGCTGATCAAATTCTCCCAATATCCACCTGCAAATTTTCTAATACCTGAACCAATGTCCTAAGTGAAATAAAGCCTATGCTGTATCCAAATTGCAAAAGTGAGGCTATGAAAGTCAGACCAATTCTGTTTTCTTTTCCTTAAAGAGGCACAATGAATTAACAGCTATAGCTTTACCAACAAAAAAAAAAAAAAGAAAATTAAAAAAAGAAAAGAAAAAAAAACACCAAGTAAAATGTATGCTATAGCAATTTAAAATGCATTATTGGTCAGAAAAGGAGAGGCAATCCTAGACTGACTCACCAGCTGACTCTTCAACCAAGGATAGAGTCGTTTGTTTTTTGAACTTGAATGTTAATTTCAGCTTTATTCCTAAAGGCCTCAAACTGGACACAACAAAATGTCCGTTAAAAGATTGATAGAGCCAGGTGCACTAGTGAATGCCTGTAATCCCAGCAAATGGGGAGACTAAGGCGGGAGGATGGCAAGTTCAAGGTCAGCTTTTGCAACTTAGCTAGGCCCTTAGCAACTTGGTCAAAATAAAAAACAGAAAGGGCTGGGGATGCAGCTCAGTGGTAAAACCTGGGTTCAATCCCAGATCCCCAGTAGCAAACCAACCAACCAATAAATAAATAAATAAACAAGGTGAGATATCTCCACACAATGGATTTTGTTAAACGATAAAAAGCAATGAACTACTTGCTGAAATGACAGGGATGGGATTTCACAAATATTAGGCTCAGTGAAGAAACCAGACTTGATGTACAACCTACCAAACAATTCCATTTACATAAAAATAACAACAGAGAGCTCTAACCACATAAACGTTATTTGTTTTCAACCTGTAAGATCAAATTCTAAAACTGAGATAATAAACACCATGACAAAGTTAAGGAAATGTCGTTAAGCTCATCACTGGAAAAGGAGTAAAGACAAGGACAGTGGATGTGGAGAGGAGAAGGGAACAGGTTAGGAAGGTCCTTACCAGTCAAAAAATGCTGGCTACAATTGATGGAAAGGAGTTGATGTTGAAATAAAATATATTATACAAGGAACTAAAACATACACAGGCAGAATTATGGGTGGGTGTGTCTGACTGGAGCCAGGGAAAAGTAAGGTAGTAGCAAAAAACTCCATCTGTCAGAGCAAGGAACCCTAAGTATTGTCCTGAAGGGATAAACCAAGAAAGGTCACTAGAGCAGGCTGCATACCGGCAGCCAGGGACCACAGACAGGGAAAGGAGAAGTGGTCACAAGCGATGGCCCTAAACAGCAGACAGGTGGGCTGAGTTCAGAAAGAGTAACGGCCGCTTTCACTCCCAGCCCCTACGGACTCTCTGTTCTATCACATGCACATACCATCTTAACAAAAATGAGGAAGAGAAAAAGTAGAATACTAAAAAGAATAAAAACACAAACAAATGGGGGGTGGGGGAAACAGAGCAGGTGGTCCAGAATAAGACCCTTCCTTTAAAGGCACATATGTGTTCTAGGAATAATCTGGACAACAGATGAAATATTTCACCAACATTGCTGGAAAAGTGAATGATTGAGCAAGACACATACCATGAATCAAAATATTTAAAAAAAAGGACTAAAACGTTAAAGGCAAAAATTAATGTTAGCATACATCAATATCCTAAGGCATCTGCTGATCATGAGATGAGGAAGGATCTCAAAAGCATAAAAACAATGAATGAAATGCCAATAAATACACAAATGTATTTAACTGCATAAAAGCACAATATTCACTTATATCAAAAAAATCATAAGCAGCTGGGTGCAGTGACACATGCCTGTAATTCCAGCAATTTGGGAGGCTGAGGCAGGAAGATTCCAAGTTCAAAGCCAGTCTCAGCAACTTAGCAAGGCCCTAAGTAACTTTGCGAGACTCTGTTTCAAAGTAAAAAATAAAAAGGGCTGGGGATGTGGCTCAGTGGTTAAGCACCTCTGGGTTCAATCCCTGGTAGAAAAAAAAATCATGAGCAAAACCAGGTATGGTAGGTACACCTGTAATCCCAGCTACTCGGGCAGCCAAGACAGGAGGATTCCAAGACTGAGGACACCCTGAAAAACTTAGCTAGACCCTGCCCCAAAATAAAAAGTCAAAAAGGCTGGACACTTGCTTAGCACACATGAGGTGCTTAGTTCAATCCCTAATACTGTGAAAAAATCATAAGCCAAACTAAAAGGCAATCAAAAATCAGCGATCAAAATTAATAACATAAAGTTTATTTAAATATCAACAAAATATATTGAATATTAACATGAAAACACCAAGAATACAGTTTTTCAAATGAGTAAAGAACAGAAAACCCCCAAATTAGCTAAGAGCTAATAAATATGTGAACTATGTAGAACCTCACTGATAAGGAAAGTCATGTAAATTACACTATTAACAGGAAACCAGATACTAAACAGTAAGAATCATACTTTAGAACTTCACAGAAAACTGATCACTCAATCAGCAGTGCTGGACTAACACCTGGCCATATGGGCAAGGGTGAGGTTGGATCTCCACCTCATCTCTTATGCCAAAATGAATCATTGAATACACAACAACACTGGAAGAAAATGTAGATGATGACTTGTATAAACTTGGCTTAGCAAAAGCAACTGAAGCATGATAACACAGCCAGAGACCACAAAGAATAAGACACATAAATCTGACTCTACAAAAATTCAAACCTTCTCAGCAAAACACTGGAAAACAGACCAGGGACTTTCTCTTTCAGCCATAAGACACTAGCTTCAATCAGACCCTCTGCCACTGAGATCAAGTAACAGCACTGACTCCACTTGTTAAATATCCATTCAGAGGCATCGCATTTCCAACACAACCAGGTCTCACAGCCCCCTGCCCAGGAATAAGGTCACAGCCTGAAGATGGGCTGCCATTCTGGTCACTATCCCCAGGTGGCATTTGTGAATTCACATGGCTGTGAGGCTCAGAAACCACATAGAGAGCAGCAGGGAAGCATCAGAGCTCGGCTGAGCCTCCAGAGAGACAGTCTGAAGATCAGGGAGTTCACGGCTGCATGTGCAATACATGGCATACATTATTTTGTGCTAGGTTTTTATCCTATTATTTTAAAACACATTTCAATTTCAAATAATAATTATAGCAACTATTTTAAAACTGAACAATATGTTATAGAAGAAATGTGTTTATTATAGATGCAATGTTTTTAAATAACTCCATATAAGCATATAAACTATATAAATTAAAAATGAAAATTTATTTTCTCTTGTTCCCTAGTCTCACAGATTTATACATTCTTAACTTTATTTGTTTTGAATACTAAAATTTAAGAGATAATTTCATCTGTCTTTTGATTCATTACCATTAGAAATCATTGATGCTCCATTAAAAATGATAATTTACATAGTTCATTTGAGCTCCATTTTTCTTTCTCCTGCTCCTTCAATTTTCCCTGGCTACACAATTTTTAATAATATTGTTTTAAAATCTTTTAATAGACACCAATTTTTTAGGTGATCTAATTAATATCTGGTTCTTGACATGTCTTATTTAGGTGGTATCTAGTGATCCTTGATCATGAAAGCTTTATACACAAGTGCCATTTTTTATTTATGAACATTTACTTTATATGATGGGGCTACATTGCTATACAATTACAGTAAGTTTTGTATTTTCTTTCTATAAATTGATTACTTATAAAATGGATAAAATGTGATAATTTTGGTATGTATGTATTATTTAAGTAATAAAGCATGTAGTGCAGGGCTGGGGATGTGGCTAAAGTGGTAGTGCGCTCGCCTTGCATGCGTGCAGCCTGGATTCAATCCTCAGCACCACATGCAAACAAAGATGTTGTGTCCGCCGATAACTAAAAAATAAATATTAAAAATAATTCTCTCTCTCTCTCTCTCTCTCTCTCTCTCTCTCTTAAAAAAAGGCATGTAGTGCAATTGGTCTCAAGAAGGAAATGCAATTCAATTAATAAATAATTTCTGAATAAAAAGAAAATCTTAAGATTCGAGGTTTAGTAGACATTCTTTTTAATCTCATTTCCCATTCCCTTGCATGTGAATTTTCAATGCAGTTTTCTGATATAACGTTATTTAAATCTTGAGGATATCAGGCGAACTTTTAAATCACATTGAACATTTTCATACATATCTCCATTTCTTATTTTGAAATCCTCCTTAGGACAAATTGAGGGAGTAGAATGAATCAAATACTGTTTGCAAATACCTTTCATACTCAGTCTACATATTACTGAATCATATTAAAAACAGTTTAAGCAAAGATGCTTCTAGAAATAAATACATGTAACAGTTTATCACCTTGCTCCCAGCATTTGATTTCTGTTGAAAAATATTGGCTATATTAGAGAATATGTTATTTCAAGTTTATATTGTATTTACATACCAAGTATGAGTGACTATTGGAGATGACAAGGGGAGTGACTTTTGGTAAATGTATTTACTGTAACTTTCCCTTTGGTATTTCCCTTCACAATTGTAATATTCATTTTGAGAATATTATATAAATCCTAGTGATGTCAGAGGATTAAAAGCAGAAGCTAACTTCGGTTGAAATTGTAATAATTTAAAAGATAATTTCATCTATTTTTGATTCACTACCTTTAGACGCCATTGATGCCCCATTAAAAATTGTAATTAACATTCTTCATTTGAGCTCCATTTTAACATTCGCCATTGCAATTAACATACTTCATTTGAGCTCCAACTATAATAAAATAGAAAGCTAATACTCACCAAGGAAAAATCATGAGTGATAATATTATGCCTACTCTTTACATTTATTTCATTACTAAAACCTATGTCACTTCTTTTAATAATGTTTATATTATACGTCAAATTGCTGAGCAGCCATGCCTACTTCGATATCCATCATGCATCACAATCTCAGTATTCTAAACAAAACTTGTCATCTTCTAGTAGGTTTTTTCTTCTTTTAGATTCTCTGTCCCAATGACATAGTTATCAAAATAATTTTCTATAAAGCCCCTATGTGTCATCCTTGACACTTAACCTTGGACAATCATCTATCTCAAGTTCAAGAAATTCTACTACTAAATAATTTCCAAATCTATCTCTTCTATTTTAGTTGCTAGTGTTTTACTCCAGGACCTAATAAATGTTTTTTCAGAATCAGTGCAATAACATTTTAAAAGTAGTCTCTCCTCTTATTTTATTTCACTTAATAATTGCTCCATATTGCAGCAAAACTAATCTTTCCAAACTAGAATGAGATTGTGCTTTACTGCTTCTTTACAAATTCAAGGTAATTTAAAATGCATTACCATCATTCATTTGGTTCTTCATGATCTGTAGACTGGCTATGTTTATTGTGTACCAATTTCCAGGACACTATAATCCACCCCACCCCAAAATATTACTTTCTGCCTAATGAATCTGATAAACTCTCACAGGTAAGTTTGTGTTTTATTATACTTCAACCAAGTTTAAACAAAAATCTACTCTACAATCTTCTTCATCTTGTTTAGGATCATTATTCTTGTGATTTAAAAGGAAAATGATTTTATACATTTCACTTTTTGCATCTACAATGTCAAATTGGTTTGATGCCTGCAGTTACAATGTAAATTGGCTTTCCATATTTTCATTCTTTCTAAATGAGCTGAGAAAAGCAAACATGGTGAACTTCTTAGAGAAAAAAACACCTAGTTTTCATTTATCTAATGCAACCAATTTATTGTAAAATAATTTCAGGACAGAATTTCTTGATAATGAATTTTACCCTCGAAAGTCAATCACAAAAATACATCAGTGAAGGAAGCACCTGCCTATCAAGAAGCTGTTCTATATTTTCTTTCTATTATAACACATTTCTCTGAAAGAAACTTTTTAGCAACCCTAAATATTATTATTGCATACAATACCATCTCCATTAAGTTTATTATGAAGTACCATATGTTTTAGTTTGGTGTTTTAAAGCAAAGAGAAGAGTACTTTTTTTTAAAGTAATGTTTTTATAAAGTAAACTTATGAGCAATTAAATTTAATTTGGTATTTTATTTTCAAATATTGATAATTCTTGTTTCTCAAGAATTATATTTTTTTTCCATTTTTAAAATAACCCAGGGAAAAAGTGTATGTAGTGGGGCTAAATGCTTTACTCGGAATATATAAACACAACTCTAGAGTTCTTTTTTTTTTTTTTTTTTTTTTAGAAGTAACATTTTTATTTGTATGTTTAGATTATTATATGTGGTCCCAGAAAATGATATTTAGAAGAAATCTTGAGTAACATCATAAGTAAGCTTGAACTAATATATGAACAACTCAATAAAGAGACAGTGGCTATTGTCTGGGGCTCATGGAACATTTTCAAAGGTCAACCATGTGTTAAAGCACACATATGCCAAGCCAACTCAGAATCATTTCATACATGGCATCCTCTTAGTGTAATGTAATAATGTCATAAATCAATAGTAATATAGATTGTCAAATGATTTTGTCTATCTAAAAAAACCATTCCAAGTAACCCATAGGTTAAGGTGAAATCATGAGGAAGATTATGAGATATTTAGAGATGGACAGCAGAGGAGGCACCACAGGGCAGTAGTCATGCCACAGCCCCAGACAGTATGGATGGGATACTTAGAACCCCCAAGACAGCCATCAGGTAAGGAGGAAAAATCAAAAGAAAGAGGATTAACATTTCAAGAGGAAAACCTAGAAATAGAGCAAGATAATAAATGTGTGGTGGGGGCAGAAAGAATGACATTTAGAGGAAAATATCCATGAAAGAGAGCAATATTAACAATCAAAAACTCAGTGGGGTGTGGGAGGAAGCAATATTTTCAAAGTTTTTCTTTAAGAGAGGTCTTTATAGTATTGATCAAAGTATATATATATATATATATATATATATATATATATATATATATATATATATATACACACACACACACACACACACACAAGTACATAAACACAGAGAGAAATAATTCTTAAGTTTATGAAGTTGGAGCCCTACCTCACACCATATATAAAACTTAACTCAAAATAGGTTGCACCTAAAACGTAAGAGCTAAACACATAAAACTCTTAGAAAAACATAGGCATGAATTTTCCTGTGTTTGGAATAGACAATGATTTCTTAGATCTGACATCAAAAAAAAGTGACAACAACAAAAAAGTAAATTGGACTTTATCCAAATGGAAAACTTGTGTACCATGAAGGATATCATCACAAAAGTGTATGGGGCTGGGACGTAGCTCAGTGGTACAGTGCTTGCCTAGAAAGTGTGAGGCTCTGTGTTCAAAACCCAGTACTGAAAATAAAAGAAAGAAAGAAAGAGAAAAATAACTGATAGCCATTGAATGGGGGGATATTTGTAAATTTTATATGATGGATTTATATCTTTAATGTATTAATGTATTAATATATAAAGAATTCTTGCAATGCAAAAATAAACGGGCAACCCAATTAAATATTGGGCAAAAAATCTGACAGATAATTCTCAAAAGAATTTATACAAATGATTATTAAATATAAAGAGAAGATCAGCATCATGAGTCATCTGGGAATTGCAAATCAAAGCTGCAATGAGATACTACTTCACATCTATTAAGGTGGCTGTCACCAAAACCAGATAATAAGTACAAGTGAGGATGTAAAGAAAGTTGACCCCATGCACTGCAGATGGGATTGTACAATGTTGCAACCTCTTTGGAAAAGAGTTTGGCATTTCCTCAAAGGATTAAAAATAGAGTTAAAATAGATACCATAGGGATTTATCCCAGAGAAAGGAAAGCCCACTAAATTAAAAATGTTGCACCAACTTTCACAGCAGCATTATCCATAGTAGCAAAAATGTGGCAACAACTTGAATGCCCATCAACCTATGAATGGATACATAAATGTGGTCTATCCATATAATGGAACATTCTTTTTTTTTTCCTTTAATTTTTATTGTTGGTTGTTCAAAACATTACATAGTTCTTGATATATCATATTTCACACTTTGATTCAAGTGGGTTATGAACTCCCATTTTTACCCCATATACAGATTGCAGAATCACATCGGTTACACATCTATTGATTTACATATTGCCATACTAGTATCTGTTGTGTTCTGCTGCCTTTCCTATCCTCTACTATCCCCCATCCCCTCCCCTCCCCTCCTATCTTCTCTTTCTACCCCATCTACTACAATTCATTTCTACCCCTTGTTTTTTCCCCTTTCCCCTCACTTCCTCTTGTATGTAATTTTGTATAACCATGAGGGTCTCCTTCCATTTCCATGCAATTTCCCTTCTCTCTCCTTTTCCCTCCCACCTGTCATCCCGGTTTAATGTTAATCTTCTTTTAATGCTCTTCCTCCCAACTCTGTTCTTAGTTACTCTCCTTTTACCAAAGAAAACATTTGTCATTTGTTTTTTTAGGGATTGGCTAGCTTCACTTAGCATAATCTGCTCTAATGCCATCCATTTACCTGCAAATTCTATGATTTTGTCATTTTTTAATGCAGAGTAATACTCCATTGTGTATAAATGCCACATTTTTTTTTATCCATTCGTGTATTGAAGGGCATCTAGGTTGGTTCCACAGTCTTGCTATTGTGAATTGTGCTGCTAAGAACATCGATGTATCAGTGTCCCTGTAGCATGCTCTTTTTAGGTCTTTAGGGAATAGACCGAGAAGGGGAATAGCTGGGTCAAATGGTGGTTCCATTCCCAGCTTTCCAAGAAATCTCCATACTGCTTTCCAAATTGGCTGCACCAATCTGCAGTCCCACCAGCAATGTACAAGTGTACACTTTTCCCCACACCCTTGCCAGCACTTGTTGTTTGACTTCATAATGGCTGCCAATCTTACTGGAGTGAGATGGTATCTTAGGGTGGTTTTGATTTGCATTTCTCTGACTGCTAGAGATGGTGAGCATTTCTTCATGTACTTGTTGATTGATTGTATGTCCTCCTCTGACAAATGTCTGTTCAGGTCCTTGGCCCATTTGTTGACTGGGTTATTTGTTTTCTTATTGTTTAATTTTTTGAGTTCTTTGTATACTCTGGATATTAGGGCTCTATCTGAAGTGTGAGGAGTGAAGATTTGTTGCCAGGATGTAGGCTCCCTATTTACCTCTCTTATTGTTTCTTTTGCTGAGAAAAAACTTTTTAGTTTGAGTAAGTCCCATTTGTTGATTCTAGTTATTAACTCTTGTGCTATGGGTGTCCTATAGAGGAATTTGGAGCCCGACCCCACAGTATGTAGATCGTAGCCAACTTTTTCTTGTATCAGACGCCATGTCTCTGATTTGATATCAAGCTCCTTGATCCATTTTGAGTTAACTTTTGTGCATGGCGAGGAAAAGGGATTCAGTTTCATTTTTTTTGCATATGGATTTCCAGTTTTCCCAGCCCCATTTGTTGAAGATGCTATCCTTCCTCCATTTCATGCTTTTAGCCTCTTTATCAAATATAAGATAGTTGTAGTTTTGTGGATTGGTTTCTGTGTCCTCTATTCTGTACCATTGGTCCACCCACCTGTTTTGGTACCAGTACCATGCTGTTTTTGTTACTATTGCTCTGTAGTATACTTTGATGTCTGGTATCACTATACCGCCTGATTCACACTTCCTGCTTAGAGTTGTTTTTGCTATTCTGGGTCGTTTATTTTTCCATATGAATTTCATGATTGCTTTATCTATTTCTACAAGAAATGCTGTTGGGATTTTGATTGGCATTGCATTGAACCTATAGAGAACTTTTGGTAATATCACCATTTTGATGATGTTAGTTCTGCCTATCCATGAACAGGGTATATTTTTCCATCTTCTAAGATCTTGTTCTATTTCTCTCTTTAGGGTTCTGTAGTTTTCATTGTATAAGTCTTTCACCTCTTTTGTTAGGTTGACTCCCAAGTATTTTATTTTCTTTGAGGATATTGTGAATGGAGTGGTTGTCCTCATTTCCATTTCAGAGGATTTGTCACTGATATACAGGAATGCCTTTGATTTATGCATGTTGATTTTATATCCTGCTACTTTGCTGAATTCATTTAGTAGCTTTAATAGTTTCTTTGTAGATCCTTTTGGGTCTGCTAGGTATAGAATCATGTTATCTGCAAATAGTGATAATTTAAGTTCTTCTTTTCCTATTTTTATGCCTTTAATTTCTTTCGTCTGTCTAATTGCTCTGGCCAGTGTTTTGAGAACTATGTTGAACAGAAGTGGTGAGAGAGGGCATCCCTGTCTTGTTCCAGATTTTAGAGGGAATTCCTTCAATTTTTCGCCATCAGAATGATGCTAGCCTGAGGCTTAGCATAGATTGCTTTTACAATATTGAGGTATGTTCCTGTTATCCCTAGTTTTTCTAGAGTTTTGAACATAAAGGGATGCTGTACTTTGTCGAATGCTTTTTCTGCATCTATCCAGATGATCATATGGTTCTTATCTTTAAGTCTATTGATGTGGTGAATAACATTTATTGATTTCCGTATACTGAACCAGCCTTGCATCCCAGGAATGAATCCTACTTGATCATGGTGCACAATTTTTTTGATATGTTTTTGTATCCGATTCACCAGAATTTTATTGAAGATTTTTGCATCTAAGTTCATTAGAGATATTGGTCTGTAGTTTTCTTTCTTTGAAGTGTCTTTGTCTGGTTTAAGAATCAGGGTGATGTTGGCCTCATAGAATGAATTTGGAAGTTCTCCCTCTTTTTCTATTTCCTGAAATAGCTTGAAAAGTATTGGTATTAGTTCCCCTTTAAAGGTTTTGTAAAACTCTGCTGTATACCCATCCGGTCCTGGGCTTTTCTTAGTTGGTAGTCTTTTGATGGTTTCTTCTATTTCCTCAATTGATATTGGTCTGTTTAGGTAGTCTATATCCTCCTGACTCAATCTGGGCACATCATATGACTTAAGAAATTTATTGATGTCTTCACTATCTTCTATTTTATAGGAGTATGAGGATTCAAAATAATTTCTGATTATCTTCTGTATTTCTGAAGTGTCTGTTGTGATATTGCCTTTTTCATCCCATATGCTAGTAATTTGAGTTCTCTCTCTTCTTCTCTTCATTAGCATGGCTAAGGGTCTGTCAATCTTATTTATTTTTTCAAAGAACCAGCTTTTAGTTTTGTCAATTTTTTCAATTGTTTCTTTTGTTTCGATTTCATTAATTTCAGCTCTGATTTTAATTATTTCATGCCTTCTACTTCTTTTGCTGTTGTTTTGCTCTTCTTTTTCTAGGATTTTGAGATGAAGTATGAGGTCATTTATTTGTTGTTTTTTTCTTTTTTTAAAGAATGAACTCCAAGCAATGAATTTTCCTCTTAGAACTGCTTTCAATGTGTCCCATAGATTCCGATATGTTGTATCTGTGTTTTCATTTGTCTCTAAGAATTTTTTAATTTCCTCCTTGATGTCTTCTATAACCCATTGATCATTCAGTAACCTATTGTTCATTCTCCAAGTGATGCATGATTTTTCCTTCCTTCTTTTATTGTTGATTTTCAGTTTCATTCCATTATGATCAGATAAGATGCATGGTATTATCTCTACTCCTTTATAATGTCTAAGAGTTGCCCTGTGACATAGTATATGATCTTTTTTTGAGAAGGATCCATGTGCTGCTGAGAAAAATGTGTAACTGATTGATGTTGGGTGGCATATTCTATATATGTCAATTAAGTCTAGGTTATTAATTGTGTTATTGAGTTCTATAGTTTCTTTATTCAACTTTTGTTTGGAAGATCTGTCCAGTGGTGAGAGAGGTGTGTTGAAGTCTTCCATAATTATTGTATGGTGGTCTATTAGACTCTTTAACTTGAGAAGAGTTTGTTTGATGAACATAGCTGCAGCATTGTTTGGGGCATATATATTTATGATTGTTATGTCTTGTTGGTGTATGGTTCCCTTGAGCAGTATGTTCCCTCTTTATTCCTTTTGATTAACTTTGGCTTGAAATCTATTTTATTTGATATGAGTATGGACACTCCTGCTTGTTTCCGAAGTTAATATGAGTGATATGATTTTTCCCAACCTTTGACCTTCAGCCTATGTGTGTCTTTTCCTATCAAATGTGTCTCCTGTAGGCAGCATATTGTTGGGTCTTTTTTTGTGATCCATTCTACTAGCCTGTGTCTCTTGATTGGTGAATTTAAGCCTTTAACATTTAAGGTTATCATTGAGATATGGATTGTTCTTCCAGCCATATTTGTTTATTTATGTTACTTAACATGGTTTGTTTTTCCTCTTTGATTATTTTTCCCCCTTTACTGTACTACCTCCCACTGTTGGTTTTCATTGTTATTTTCGATTTACTTTTCCTGTAGTGTTTTGCTGAGGATGTTTTGAAGAGATGGTTTTCTAGCTGCAAATTCTTTTAACTTTTGTTCATAGTGGAAGGTTTTAATTTCATCTTCCATCCTGAAGCTTAATTTCACTGGATACACAATTCTTGGTTGGAAACCATTTTCTTTCAGCATTTGAAATATGTTATTCCCGGATCTTCTAGATTTCAGAGTCTGTGTTGAAAGATAAGCTGTTATCCTGATTGGTTTACCCCTAAATGTAATCTTCTTCCTTTCTCTTGTAGCTTTTAAAATTCTGTCCTTATTCTGTATGTTGGGCATCTTCATTATAATGTGTCTAGGTGTGGATCTCTTATTATTTTGCTCATTCAGCGTCCTGTAGGCTTCTAGGATTTGGGATTCTGTCTCATTCTTCAAGTCTGGGAAGTTTTCTCATATTATTTCATTGAACAGATTGCTCATTCCTTTGGTTTGGACCTCTATACCTTCCTGTATCCCAATGACTCTTAAGTTTGGTCTCTTTATGTTATCCCATATTTCTTGGATGTTCTGCTCATGGTTTCTTAACAGTCTTGCTGAGCTGTCTATGTTTTTTTCAAGTTGAAATACTTTGTCTTCATTGTCTGATGTTCTATGTTCTAAGTGTTCTACTCTGCTGGTAATATTCTCAATTGAGTTTTTAAGTTGGTTTATTGCCTCCTGCATTTCTAGGATTTCTGTTTGTTTGTTTTTATAACCTCTATCTCCCTGTATAGTTGATCTTTTGCTTCTTGCATTTGTTTATTTAATTCATTGTTGAAGTGATCTTTCATTGTCTGATTTTGCTGTCTAATGTCTTCCTTGAGACTCAAGATCATCTGAAGCATGTATATCCTGAATTCTTTACTGCTGAGAGCCTCGGCCGAGTCTGTATGGCCCCTGGCATTTTGCCAAAAGTATTGATTGACAGGCGAGGCATTACTATCCGCCTCTGCCGCAACTTTTGAGTTCTCGCACTATTTTGGAGTTCTCGTGGGGATTTCCGGGGATTCCCCGAGAGTTCCCATTGGTTGGGGAAGTGCAGGAGGAGGGATTTCCGGGAGAGATATTTCCGGCTGGGGGTTCCTGGACAACCCTCGTGGCATTCGGGAGGATTCCCCGGGAGCTGTGTGAAGTGTTTTCCTGCAGTTTAAAAATAAAGTTTTTCCTGCTTCAGTGGCTCGTGATTTGTGCCCAGCCAGACTGCGGCATTTGGCGGCCCGTGCGGGGAACGTCTGAAGCTTCGGGGTAAGTGAAATTGCTTGTCCCTAAGGGAAGGCGAGAGAATGGGTGACCATTTTAAAAAACAATGTGTTCTTGTTTTGATTTGTTTTGTGTTTGTTTCAAGCTGTCTATCCCTAGAATATTCTCAGGCAGATTGGGAAAAATGGTTGGCTCAAGGTTTCAAGTTGTTCGCCCCTGAGGAAGAGATAGAAATAGACCACAAATGCACATGTCAAGAAAATAGGAAAATTGATACAACGATTTTTTGTTCCGTTTTTGTTTCATTCTGTTTCAGTTTTGTTTTGTGTTATCTTATTGGGTTGCGTTATCTTTATAACAGATTAGAAATTAGTAAAAAACAAATTGAAAGAGTGTTAAGTAAATTGTGAGAGGTTCAGACCATGGAGAAAGACATTTTAGATCAAGCAAAAGAGAAGGTCTCTCAAGCTAGTCAGACAGAGGAAGAAAATTTAAAGGAAGAAAGCTTAGAGGAGAAACAGCTATTAGGGAAAAAGCCACAACAGGAGGCTGCTACTAACACCGTTCTATCACCAGAGGGCGTAATTCATCGAACAGCACCCCCTATGGAGATAGCTGAGTGGCCCTCAAACCCCGTAGTTGATAGATGGGATCCTGAGACAGGACCTCAAAGATTAGCATGCCCTGTACTTGAGCAGGCAGGAGGGCAGCGAATTCACCGTGCTTTAGATTTCAAAACAGTGAAGCAGTTAAAGGAGGCTGTAACAACCTATGGTCCTCAAGCACCGTTCACTGTAAGCATGGTCGAATCCATTACCAACTTGGACATGACGCCAGCAGATTGGGCCAGTATGTGTAAATCTGTGCTAAATGGAGGACAATATTTGTTATGGAAGGTTGCCAATGAGGAATTTTGCAGGGAGACAGCTAGACGAAATGCAGCAGCTGGTTACCCTCAAAGAAATCTAGATGTTGTTAGGAAAAGGACCTTATGAGGGTCAACAGCAACAAATTGAATATCATCCTGGCATATACGCACAAATTGCTGTAGATGTGGTTAGGGCATGGAAAACTTTACAGGGGCATGGAGGTTTACAAGGTCAATTATCTAAGGTAATACAAGGAACTAATGAACCTTACGCTGAATTTGTAGATAGGCTTATTCAAGCAGCTTCCAGAATTTTTGGGGATACAGAACAGGCAATGCCATTTATAAAACAACTGGCTTATGACCAAGCAAATCGTTGTTGCAGAGAGGTCATTAGACCATGGAGACATGAAGATTTAAACACATATATTAAATTATGTAGAGACATTAATGAACAAGGGCAAGTCTTAGCAGCAGTACAACAGGCTTTAGATGCCAGGCCAAAAACATGCTATAATTGTGATCAAACAGGACATTTTAAAAGTAGTTGCCCCATAGGAGGAGGGTTTAACAAAGCTAGATATCAAACGAATAGAATACCGGGTATTTGCCCACGATGCCGTAGACGGAAACATTGGGCTAATGAATGCCGTTCTCAAACCACCATAGAGGGTATTCCATTATCAAAAAACAGACAAGGACCAAGTGTTTACCCATGATATTTTGGAGAAAGGCATCGAGCTCCATGGCCAAAAAACGGACAGGGGGGCCCAATGCTCCGGGGCCCAGCACCACAAATGTACGGGGCACTGGAGGAACCCAGAAACATCATGGAGGAACCCAGCAACACCATCAGGGTAGTGCCCAGGACACATTATCCATCAGATCACTCATCAGACGAACCAGAGGGAGCGCAGGGTTGGACATCTGCGCCTCCGCCAGAGCAGTACTAACTCCAGAGATGGGAGTTCAAATCATTCCCACAGGAGTAAAAGGACCTCTTCCCCAAGGAACAGTAGGCTTATTGTTAGGACACAGTTCTTCTACGCTAAAAGGACTTATGATAATTCCCGGGGTAATTGATCCCGATTATGAAGGTGAAATAAAAATTATAGCTAGTTCTCCAAAGGGTATGTCAGTAATTTCACCAGGAGATAGAATAGCACAGTTATTAATAATACCCAGCCTACATGATAAATTTTCCAGTAGTACTATAGAAAGAGGTTCCAGGGGATTAGGCTCCACAGGTGTAGATTGGGCTATGCTGTCTTTAAATCTAGATTCTCGCCCCATGCTAAAACTAAATATTCAAGGACATGAATTTAATGGACTACTGGATACAGGTGCAGACCTTAGCATCATATCTCTTCAAGAATGGCCAAAACATTGGCCGTTACAACAAGCCACTCAAACGCTTCGAGGCCTAGGAGTGGCAACTAATCCCCATAGAAGTGCAATGGTATTAGATTGGAAGGATCCTGAAGGATGTGAAGGAACTATACAGCCATATGTATTGGATCATCTTCCTATAAATTTATGGGGACGAGATGTCCTAGATCAATTAGGTTTGACATTAACAAATAACATCAATCCAAATGCGCCCACTATTAGGGCTAGACAAGGTTTCAGGAAAGAAAAAAGGATTAGGAGAACAAGGCATAGCAGCACCAATTCAAATAGATCAGGGAATAAATAGACATGGACTGGGTTTTCAGAAGGGGTCACTGAGGCAATCAAAATTACTTGGAAATCAGATAGACCAGTATGGGTTCCTCAGTGGCCCCTGACTAAAGAAAAGATACAAACAGCCCATGACCTGGTCAAACAACAATTAGCAGAGGGACATATACAACCTTCCGTATCTCCTTACAATACTCCCATTTTTGTCATTAAAAAGAAGTCTGGTAAATGGAGATTATTGCAAGATTTAAGAGCCCTTAATAATGAGATGGTTATTATGGGACCTTCTCAATCGGGGATTCCTCAATTGTCTGCTTTGCCAAAAACCTGGTACGTTTTAGCTATAGATATTAAAGATTGTTTTTTTTTCAATTCCAATTCATCCTGAGGATAGTCCACATTTTGCATTTACTATCCCTGCACTGAATCATGAAGGTCCTGATCAGAGATATGAATGGAAAGTACTCCCTCAAGGGATGGCTAACAGCCCAACTATGTGTCAAATTTATGTTAACAAAGCAATCCAGCCACTTAGAAATCAAAATCCTAAACTACAAATATTTCACTATATGGATGATGTATTGTTAGCACACAAAGATAAAAACACATTGCTAGAATGTTATGCCACACTTACAAATTTATTAAAAAATTATAATCTAGAGATAGCAATAGATAAAGTACAATTAAATTTTCCAATTAATTATTTAGGAGTTCTATTATCCTCAACCATGGTCTGTCCACCCAAAATTCAAATACAAGTAGATCAACTCAAATCACTTAACGACTTTCAAAAGTTATTAGGAGACATAAATTGGATAAGGCCTTATCTAGGCATACCAACAGGAGAGTTGGGACCTTTATTTGATATCCTAAAAGGTCCATCAGATCCAAATTCACCCCGCATGTTAACGCCTGAAGCAAGAAAGGCATTAAAAATTATTGAAACATACATGGAAAATATGCATTTGGATAGAATTGATATAAATTTGACTTTATTATTTATTGTATTACCAACAAAAAATATTCCTACAGGAGTATTTTGGCAAGAAGGTCCATTATTGTGGATACATTTATCTTATTCTCCTAACACTATTCTTACTAGGTATCCTGAGGCTGTAGGACAATTAATACTCAAAGGAATAAAAGCAGTCAAGGGAGTGTTTGGAATTTCTCCCAATAAAATTATTATTCCATATAATATGGATCAAATTGATGACTTAGCTAATGAGTTAAATACTTGGGCAATAATCATGTGTAAATCTAATGTTTCATTTGATAATCACTTACCATCTAATCCTTTGTTGTCTTCTTGATCTAAACATCCTGTAGTTTTTCCAAAAATGACAAGAAAAACCCCTATCATGAATGCTCCAAATGTATTCACTGATGGGTCAAATAATGGTACAGCAGCAGTAGTTACCCCTGATCAAACTTTTACATTTTTAGTACCCAAACAATCAGCTCAAAAGGTAGAGCTTAATGCAGTATTACAAGCTTTTATGATGTTTAAAGATTCTGTATTTAATTTATTTTCTGATAGTCAGTATGTAGTTAATGCTATAGTATCCCTTGAAGATGCTGATAGGATTTCCCCTTCTTCTACTGTTTTCTCTTTGTTTTCCACTATACAAAGTCTAATCTGGGACAGAAAAGATCCATTCTTTATAGGACATATCAGGGCACATACAGGATTGCCTGGAGCCCTTAGTTTGGGCAATGAGTTAGCAGATAAATCTACACATGACATACATATTTTCTCTACACTAGAAGAAGCTACACATTTTCATAAAAGGTTCCATGTCAATGCTAATACTTTACAAAAGCGTTTTAAAATAACTAAAGAACAAGCCCGACATATAATAAAACAATGTCAAAATTGTGTGACCCCTTTACCACAAGTTAATCTTGGTGTCAATCCTAGAGTATTGATACCTAACCACATTTGGCAGATGGACGTCATACACTTGCCAAAATTTGGAAAATTAAAATATTTACATGTTACAGTTGATACTTCTTCCGGATTTCTGATGGGCTCCCTTCATGCTGGAGAAAAAAACTAAAGATGTTATAGCTCATTGCTTACAAAATTTTGCCACTGTGGGAGTTCCAAAACAGTTAATAACCTATAATGATCCTGGTTATGTGTCCACCTCTTTAAAACAATTTTGCTCATCATTTGGCATTACTCACATAACAGGAATTCCATACAATCCACAGGGACAAGGCATAGTTGAAAGAGCTCATCAAACTATTAAAATGTACTTATTAAAACAAAAGGAGGGAATTGGAAAGGGGTATATATCACCCAAAGATAAACTTAAAATAACCCTTTTTACTCTAAACTTTTTAAATTTGGATTCATCAGGGCTTAGTGCTGCGGAAAGACATTTATATCCAAAAAATGTACATAAGCCTAAGATACTTTGGAAAGATATTCTAACAGGACAATGGAAAGGTCCTGACCCAGTGATAGTCTGGAGTCGGGGCTCTGTTTGTGTTTTTCCACAGGAAGAACAGCAGCCGATTTGGATTCCAGAGAGACTAACTAAAACAATTTCTACAGACCAAAAGGAAGATGATTCGACTCAAATCCATAACAGCTGATATCCAGATCTCCAGCTTGGCTATTCTTACATCTGCGACAGTGATTAACCAGGATGCTTTTTTCAATATCTATTTTATTATTGCTTTTTCCCACATCATAAAGTTCTATTTTATTTTTGAGCTCATACAGACCTAGGTTAATGTTTTTTCTGATCAGTTTTATTTTTTGACTGTGGAGTTTTTGAACATTCCAATGGAGATTTCACCTAGGTAAAGCTACAAGGCCTTTACTATTGTCTTATGTGTTATATGTTACGTGTGCACACTTCTGTTTTGTGTTGTATGTCTGTATGTGCGTATGTCCATATATCACATATGAGGAGCGCTCATGCACATGGATCCAAAAATTTTTTTTTTATTATTCACGTGATTTTAATAGTTTAATTTAATTTGGGTAAACAGCTGTTGAGGATTATTTTAATATATGAACAAATAGAAGGTTAACAGATCTGTTTGTTTACTTTCACCTTTCCTTTTCATTATATTTAATAATTCTGTTCAGGATAATGTAAATTGTTCTAAATATTGTTTTCTTAGTACCTGTTGAAATGTTACTTTTTTTTTTTTTAGCATCATTGTCAAAATTCCTATTTTCATCCCAGTGCCGGTGAAGACAAAGATAAAACCAAACTACAACTTCTTCGAGAGTTATCACAACAAACCGTGTAAACTGATACATCAATGATTTATAACTCAACAAGTAATGCTCAATCAATGAGTCGATTTATTTTGGAAGGATATGGACATATTGATAGATTCCTCTGCTTTGAACTGCTTACAGAACTTGCCTGGACTATGTATCACTTGTATGCTTTGTGATCTATTTGTTGATGCAGCGAATTATGGTAGTGCTAGTGTATCTTTGCTGATGTGTCACCAGTGATGCAATTTTTCCTAGGAGCCTTTAATTGACTTGTCATGACATTTCTGTATCCTCCTCCCTTCTACTAGTGATGGTCTAATTTTGGGGGCCAACAGAGGTGAGGTAAAGAACCTCACCCCCCCACTGGCACCAAGGGCCAAATTTGGGGGCCAACAGAGGTGAGGCAAAGAACCTCACCCCCTCACTGGTACATAGGCCTATCCACAAGTATGGCTATATGCTGGACTTGTAGTCAGTGATGGGTATGATCCAATTGCAGTGGTATCAACCTAAGACTGGAGGCTAACACCTAAAAGTCAGTTTTCCGATGACAGGTAAGAACCATATGTTGAATTGGACAAACCTAACAGGCACGGTCCCTAGCCAGATTGCTTGTTACTTAAACAGAAGGGGGGAGATGCTAAGAGCCAAGTATATGATGCATGGCATTTTTGGTGGAAAGGTGACGCCAGCTAGCCATTGAGATGATATGATTATGTTAAGATTTGCATTCATATGGATATTGGATTCCTGCTTTCACCTAGGCCAGCTACGGGACTCCTGGAGAGTTCCCATTGGTTGAGGAAGTACAGTAGGAGGGAGTTCCGGGGGAGGAGCGCTCGCTGCGGTTCTGAGAGGAGGCCACGTGGGTGGATTGAAAAATCTTCCCGGGCGTGTACCGGACATTGGCGGCAGTTTCAAAAAATAAAGTTTGTTCCTGCTTGAGTGGCTCGTGATTTTGTGCCCAGCCAGACTGCGGCATCTTTCCTTGTCTTTTCACACTGCTTGCATTTCTTTCTGCTTGGTGAAACTGTTGTGTTATTGAATTTTCCCCCTATATATTTATATTGTTCTTGTATAGTTGCAAAGTATCCCTCGCAGGCGTGGGCGGCTGCTCTGCCCCTCCTCCAATTGGGGCAATGTGCCTACCATGCTGGCAGGCCACTGGGCCTGTTCTACCAGTCGGTAGCAGGTCCGCCTACCTTGCAGGCGCAGGCGGTGGCTCTGCCCCTCCGCGGGCCACTGGGCCTGTTCTGCTGGTCGATCGCAGGTCTGCCTACCTTGCAGGCATGGTCGGCGGCTCTGCCCCTCCCCCAACCAGGGCAATGTGTCTACCACGCTGGCGGGCCGCTGGGCCTGTCCTGCCTGTGGGTCGCAGGTCTGCCTATCTTGCAGGCGCAGGCAGCGGCTCTGCCCCTCCACGGATTGCTGGGCCTGCTCTGCAGGTGAGTCTCTGGTCCACCTATCTTGCACGTGCGGGCAGTGGCTCTGCCCCTCCATGGGTTGCTGGGCCTGTTCTGCAGGTGGGTCGCAGGTCCGCCTACTTTGCAGGCATGGGCGATGGCTCTGCCCCTCTGTGGGCTGCTGGGCCTGTTCTGTCGGTGGTCGCAGGTCTGCCTCTCTAGAGTTCTTTTAAAGTCTATCTTCTTTAATATAAATTCATTAGTTTTTTAACTCAATCAAATTTCAAAGATGTCAGAGCATAATTTTAATCAAACTGCATGCAAATTGAACTGAACTTCCCATTGAATCCCAAGAACTACCAACTAAAATTACTCATCTGGTTAAAAGCTGAGCTCAATGTCCAGCACGTGGAAAGCATTTATTGAATGATGAATACAACCATTATTAGTACGTGCAACTTGGCAACCACTACCACTGCTACTTGATGACCAAGGAAGAAGATAAGAAAAAGGAGAGAAAATTTGAAGAAAAGGGAGGAAACAGTGATGGCAGAAAATAAAAGAAAGAAAAAAAATGTAAGAAGCAGGGTGAGGAACAAGAAGGAAAAGGGAATCAGGGATAGTAAAATGGGACAAGAAGAGAGGAGACAATAAGTAGTACAGTCAGTGTTTCTTGAGACAAGTTGTTTTGGGGATGAGGAGAATTTACAAAATTTAAACTGGAATTTGAGTAAGTATTAATTTTTCTCCAGTATTTGCTTTTTTGGCAGTACCAACACAAGATAATGTGCTCACGTTAATGTACTTCATCAAACATATATTTTCCATTAATTGCTATATTTGTTTTAGCCAAATCAATATGGGGTTTTGGGTGACTCAGTGGTAGAGCATGTGCCTAAGCATGCACAGGCTCTGGGTTCAAGCTCAAGCACCATAAAAATAAAAGATGCTTTGGTAAACTAAAATGATGTTTGGAGGTTACTTAGGCTATAAACTAAGTAACAATTACCAGTATTCAATTTTGTACATGAAAGAGCAAAAATTTTGATGAGACTTCAAAACTCTTGCCAAATGCTGCCTATTAACTGCATGTTTGAAATTTGTGACTTATTTAAAAATTGCATTTAAAAATTTTGTTTGGTATTTTCACACTATACGAAGTGTCCTTTCAAAGGAATTTTATAAGGTCATCTTTCAGAACGTATATTTTCATTGTACATGGAATTTTTTTCATTGTAAAATAAGCAGATTTTAAACTGTACAATATTATCTAGGTATAAAAAACTATATATACCATCACAGAATACAGAAAATGAAAAAAAAAAAAACAACAAAACAAATGACTTAAATGAAGAACATGAAGTATAGTAAATGTATCAAACTATATATATATATATATATATATATATATATATATATATATATATATATATATATATATTATATATACACACACACACACACACACATATAGAAATCCCTTATATAATTAATACATACTGAATATAGATACAAGTTCAACATGCACACACATCTGTATATATTCCCCCAAGATAGCAGGTGTTCAACATGATGTCCAACTTGTATAGGTTACTGCCTCAAAAAATGATGCCAAGAATCCACAGGATTAGAAAAATGGACTACAGGATCTAAAACAACAACAACAGCAACAACACTAACAAGTATATTTTAAACTGCTCTGTTGAGGGAGTGAGTGGCCAGCTTAGGGCAGAGAAGAGCTAGAGGCAACACAGGAAGATCAGTTCCAATTCTTCTTTAGCTCTCCCCAACCCATTTCCCACCTCTTTGCCTTTGGACTGTTATTGTCTATCCTTTTGCCCTCACACCATTGCTGTGAGGATCTTCTTGGGCAAGAGTTCTTCTGTGTAAAGTTAAAGTAGGTGGAGGCTGACATGCTTTGTGCATTCAGTCGTTTACTTCTCTAATCTAACTCCCAGTGTTTGTAGATTGCAACCTGGCAAAACTGTCTTCTATCTACATTCCAACATAAAAAAAGAACTTGGGGTGCCATCTTGACCACAGTTATTTTCTGCTGGGCTATTTCAAAATCAAGTGATAGCTGTCTTATGATGCACTGCATGGGTCTTTCTGTCAAAAAGTCCATGTCCCATGCCCTGTCCCACACACAAGATTCTTCAGCTTTCTTACAGAGATAAACACTATGTTCTGGCCTTTGGTTCTTCTCCAAAACCAAAGAACCAATAAAGGTAGTGGAATAATTTTAAATAAACATAATAAACTATGATTCACGAATATATAAATGTAAGAAAAGAGAAAGATTACTCATGTCACCAGAAGTAAGTAATATTCTGGGCATCATAGAGATGGTAAAGACATGAGGTTTACTAATGCTCTTCTTTTCTAAGAGGGAAGATACAGCCACTGATATATTAGGGAAACAGAAGTATTATTTGTGTCTCTAAAGAGAAACAGAAATAAAATTATTGCATAAAACTTTAAACACCAGAAGAAAATGTTATAGAAGTTAATTAAAAGAGCACAGCAAGTACAAGAAATAGAAAGAACATTAAATAATATGGCAGAATAAAAACCTAGTTAGAAATTAAAACAAATGAAGATGGATTAAAGTAACCAAATAAAAGACAAGGATCCATAAATTCCACAAAGGAAAATAAAATCCAACAATGTGTTTTCTGCAAGAAATCGAAGACTTGGAAATGCTGAAAAGGACTAAAAACATATGCCTGATAGATATAAATCAAGGGAAAGCTTGAACAAAAGTCTTATGTTCTCACAAGCAAGCAAAAGAATCTTGCTTTGGATGTTTCAGAGCTTTATGTGAGTTTACAGGTGATTTGTATAAATGGTCCTGATCCAATCTAAGTGAAAAAGCAATAATCCAAGAAGAGGGTGGCTAGTGGGGGCGGGGAGAGGAAAAAATAAAAGAGGAAAAAAAAAACATGTGAAATAAAGAATTTATAATCAACATTCTGCCATCAGTACAGATGTAATAGTAGGCCAATCCTGCTTTCTAAGAGTAATTCTAATTATAAAGAACCATCTGCCTTGTGGATCTCTCATCTTCAGATTTTATGACGTCAATAATGAAATATGTTTTAAATAATTGTATTTAAAACTATCCAGTGTATTTAAGAGAAAATAGAAAGGGGAGTTTTTCCTTTCAGCTTGCTAAGTGATGTTCATTAATAAAACATGTTATATGGAATGTAATGAAAGAGATCGGATAGAGAGAGTGCCATTGGGGAAGAAAGAAGTTGATGTGACATTGTGGACTACTCTCCTTACAGATCCTGTTGATATTACCTTTCCAGGCAGGAATTATACTGTTCAATGATTTATCATAATGATATAAGTTGAAAAGGGAGATTTTAGAACAAAAATCAAAATTGTTGATCAGTAAAAGAAAAATGCCTTGAAAAATGAGAGTGGACATATGGTTAATCTTTATACTTGTTTTTTTAACTACAGAGAAATGAAATACTTCCTCTTAGCATGAATTCAAAAGAAATCACTGATGAAAATAAATGTCATGTTTAGCCATTGTGCTTATTTTTTCTTCTGATTAATCATGCCACTTGAGAGTAAAAATAGTATTTTGAATATACTAGTATGCATTAAGGAGGTCCTTTCCCTGAGAAATATTTTAGTGTTAGGGGGAATTTGTAGCATGCAGCTGATGTGTTTAAAACCATGACCTGTCTTTATCAAAGTGACTTTTTTTTTAAGAATGTATTTCTATTCACTAATATTTTAAAACTTTGTAAAAAACCTTCAAAGATTATATATGTGTATAATACATAACACCAGAATTATATAATGGTAGTATTTTGTTCTGAAAATAAAATTTTAAATAAACAATGAAGCAAGAATCAGAGAGGAAGATAGGCAAGGGTTAGATCAAGAGAATGGTGGGATTGAAATGTTAATGCCTTCAGAGCCCTTTCTCCACCCATATCAAGAATAACCCTGCACCTGCTCTAACCTGTCCCAGAGATTGTCCCTTCCTATAGGGAGTTGTTAATTGCCTTCTGGCCCTGATGGCTCCAACTTGGCCAATCCATCCCATCTACTGCTCACATTTTGGCCATCACACTGAGCAGCTCCTGGGCCTAGTCACATAAGCAGGAAGGAGAGAGATAAGGGGAAGAGAGCAGGAGAACAAAGGAAGCCTAAGTCCAATAAAAAAGGCAGAATGGCCCCACTTCTAGAAACACCATCTATGCCCCGCTTCTCCCTCCTCAGAGAAGTCTATGTTATCCCTTGTTAAGTAAAACCTGCTTTATATGCTTGCCTTAGTGTGAATTTTCTAATGTTCTACTTCAACATATGAGGGAGCAGAACTTGTCACTGGGAACCAGCAGTATCAACAACATAAAATAGAATTATTTTTTAGAAGACTTGAAACTGTAATTAACTGTTTGATTAATCATTTACAAATATCCTTTATCTAAAAATAAACTTTAATCTGAGTATGTTACATCTATATTTTTAAATATATTTTAAGTTTCCTCAACTTAGCATATTTCCTCACTTTAGCATATTTATATCCTCCCCCTTTTTTCTTTTTCTGTTTCTATTTCAAAATAGATTATATGATGTGGTAAAATGGTTTGTACATGGTAAGGGTTTCCCCCAGATATCCATCAGGATATTATTATTAATTTATTATATAAAGCAATTATGTTAATTTAAGTGCCTTATTTATGATGATGATATATGTATACCAAGAAGATATAAATAACCACATTTTTTCAGTGTTTTAACAACTTTCTTATAATCTCTGTCAACATTACCCTAGCTAGTACACCTCAACATTGATTTACATTACTTTTCTAAGGTTCAGTTTTCCTCATAAAATTGGGTTTGTGGCATATTATTTCCCCAATAAGAAGCTTTCAAGTACATGTAAGGAGAAAAATCCTACTAGATTGTACACAGACTGTCTAAAGAGGCCCTCAGCATTGTCCTGCCCATCTCCAGAGTCTGTCAATATATCAAGATATCACTCTGAAGCTTATCTTATGTTTTATGGTACAGATCACCCTTAAGTAGGAAAGTGATCTAGAAGACCTAACCAGTCACATAAGCCCTTCAAAGCAGAGTCCCTTCTCTGGCTGGGACATAAATAAGAGATACTTGAAGCATAGGAACTGATCACCGAGGGCACTCTGATAACTGAAGAAGCCAAACAAGAAGGAAAGGAGGAGGACTTCAATCCATGAAACAGGTCTCCAGTTGACAACCATCAAGAGCATTGGAACCACAAATATGCAACCCCAAAGAAGTGAATTTTACAGTAGTGAGAAAAGTTACAAGGGGTTCTTGGGTGTTAACTTCAGACTTGTGAGAATGATTGTTTTAAAAGATTTTTTTCTTTATTAAGTCATCAAGTTCATAGTGATTTGGGTCACAGGGATAGAGAACAAATACATACACAAAGGCAGCAGAGTCAGAGAAAGACTTCTTGAGAAAGAAATAACTAACCATAATCCCAAAGTTCAGAAGAAATGTATACATGGTAAAAGAAAGGGAAGTGAGAAGGGCAGAATGAAGATTCCCAGAGGCATGAGTTTGGGGTTTAAGTAGTATTTTGATACAGGGGTGTAGAGATGCGTGCAAAGAGAAAAAAAAAATAACAGAGTCACAAAAGTCAGTTATTCTGTAGTAATAAATTCATTGTTATTCAGAAAGCTATGGTACATTAATTGTGAACTCTAATCCATTAGAAAATATGCTGGGATTTAAATACATGCACCTTAGTCCTGATATAGTACTAAGAACAGCCCAATGGAATAGAGAGTAGAGACAGATAAAAGGCTATTTTAACAATCCACATAAGAAAGAATTAGAATTTCAACTAATGAATTTGAATTTGAAATCTACCCAGAAGATAAATAGAGTATGGAGAGGAAAACTAGGGAGGAAAGAGTGAAGGATTATTCCACTTCTGGCGGGTTTACTAAGGAACTGGAAGTACTCCTCACTGCTGTTCAGAGTTACAAATTTCAGGTAGAACTTTAGGATGAGAAATCTATGCATTCCATTTTAATGACATTTATGGAATTCAGCTGAGCTATGTATCAGTTAATTATTTTTAAATGAGAAAAAAATCCAGCTAAAGAAATTTAATAGGCATTGACTACATGGGTATAACATTGGAAGAAAAGGAGGTTTGGTCATTAAATGGATATTTGAGAATTACCAGCATGTTGATATAGTAGAAAACCAAAAAGATTTAAGAACCCTGAGCATATGGGTATAGTAAAAAGTAAAAATTAAGTAACTATGAAGTAAAATAAAATGAACAGATGAAGAATAAGGAAAAGACACTGTCACAATGGCTTAGAGAGGAAGTAACTTAAATGATTTTAGATGTAATAGAAGTAAAATAAAAATAATATTTTTCATTGGATTTACCAAAAAAGTAAGTCTTTGTGGATTATAACAAAACAGTCTCAGATGGTATGTGGGGGTCAAAATCTCAATTAGAGAGAGCTAGCAAATTAACTGCAAAGTGAAGTAGTAAATTCCCAGCTACACAATTATCAGAATGCAAACTTCTTTCAAGAAACTTGTGAATAGTACAATGAAGATGAGTAACTGACTTAGTCTATTTTTGTGTTGCTATAACAACATACCCGATAGTAGATACTTCATAGAAAAAGAGGATTATATATCTCAGCTCTGGAGGTGGAGGATCATATTGTCAGCATCTATTCTCTTCTGGTAATGGGCTCATTGTGGATGTCATCACAATGGTGTGGAACAGAGAAATCACATGGCAAGATAGCCAGTGGAAGATGGTAGGACCTAGGCTTTCTTTCTATATAACTATCAGCTCTCATGGGAACTAATTCACTTCTATGAGATTTGTCCCACTTCCAGAGATAGCATTATTCCATTCATGAGGACTCAGTCCCTATGATTTAGTTACCTTCCATGGTCCCACTTCTCAAAGATTCTTAATATTGCCATACCAGGAGCCAAAATTTTAGCCCATTAATCTTTACGGGAACATAATATTCATACAAATACAACAGATGATAGAATTGAGATGGTGATAATGATGAAGATGAACATGTGTGTGTAATTTGTTTTATATATATATATATATATATATATATATATATATATATATATATATACACACACACATATATAATTACATGAAAATTATATAATTATATATAAATCACATATATGTGTGTATATATATATATATATATATATATATATATATATATATATATATATATAATTTAGACATGTGATTTTTTAAGTAATTGATAAATGGGCTAAGAGAGATAAAGGGTGGGAAGAAGAGAGTAGATAAAGATGACCATAAGTTTGTCATTTTTAAAGCTCTCCCAAGAATTTATTGTTATTTTTTAACATGGGGTGGCACTAGTAATGAAGAGATTTACTAGCAAGTACAATTAAACAGTTTTTAAAAGTCCTTTACATTATAAAATACCCCTCTCTACATATTTTGTTGTTACTTGTGACTTGATTCCTGAACAGCTGACTACTTAATTACATATCTGCTGTGATATTTTCATCTTCACATCACACATACCTAATCATTCAAATGAACTATAGAAGTTACAGTTTAAACCTTGATTAATGCAGTTATGAGAGCAGCCACCACACAGGAAGTATCACTTCATTCAAACATCTTGAGTGCTCATCAAAATTTAGAGATAAGTCAATCTCATCAATGTCAAGGTCACTTTTTTCTCTAATCAGTACATGATGTAGTTCATGGAGACATGCAATTCTCTAAATTCATTTTCACACATGATTAGCTTGCAGTGAGAGAAATATCACCCCCAGACCCTGCTACCCATACTTATTCTCCATTCTATCTGAGCTCTGCAAGTAAAACAACCTTAAAGAATGAAAATTAAGGGACTATATATACCACAGATACCCAGCATTTTATTGTCTAAATATTGAAAGCAAGCTTTAAGTATATAATAATTAAATTATTATTGTTTAGTGATAATAAATCTATTTAATGAAATACTATGTATTTTTTAAATGAATGTAAAGTTAACATGTAAGTGGAGAATACACTCTTGTTAATGGAATTTTTTAAAAAATGTGCTATTACAAAAAAAAATTCTGCAGAATTATAATTTTGTTAGAAGTGTAGTTTTATATGTGAATTACTTTTCTTTTAAATTTTAAAGTTCACTTACATGCATATAAAATTAAAGGCTCTATGTTCTAGAAAAAAAAATCTATAGGAAATAAAATATTTATCCAAAGACATTTAGTAATCATGTAACAAATTGAATCTATGGTAGGCATGACTGAGTTTCAGAGTAATATCATATTTGAAAGAAAATATTCCAGGTCCTCCCCCCATAATTTCACAACAATCAGAGATTTTCATAATTATATCTTGAACATCATCAAGAGAACATATTCAAAAACGTAATTTTTACTAAAATCTACCCCTTTTTCTTTATAATTTTCCCAGATTCATTCAGAAGTTCTTTCAAGTGCCCTGCAGACTTAAGAACCACTGGTCTTTCTATATGCCCAGCTTGCCTTCTGAATCTGCATCAGATAAGCTCTCAGAATATATCTTACAGAGAAGAACCCTCCAATTAAAGAGCAGGGATGAAAAGGACAAACATCGATCTTTGTTTATGTTTTTTTTTTTTTAATGAATAGGGAAGAGGTATAGTTTAAAAACAATTTCACATAAACATTCCTACCTCCATAAAACTATGACTTTTTATTACATAACAAACACGGATTGAAAGGGCTAAATTGGAAGCACCTGCAGTTGATGCTTTGACATTTGGGGTCTTCCTGAAACCCTAGGGACTTTCTTCCACTTCCAAACTTTGCTAATCACTAGAGATGGCAATGTGGGCCTGAGTAGACTTTTGAAACATGAGCCAGCTCATGCCCCAACAGCCTGCTTTACAGAGATCTCACTCCCTGTGTCATCATCCACCTGTGCTAATGCCCTCAGGAGCAGATATCAGATAATAAGGAACAGCCCTTTGCCTCAAGTCCCACTGAATTAATTAAGCCAGACAATCCTAAACCTCACTACCCCACCCCACTTCTTCCTAATCATAGAAACCACACCAAGAGCTCTTGCCCACATTTCCTCTCCCTTCTGTGTTTTTTTTTCTTCTGTGCTTTTGACTGATGCCAGTGCTCCTAGCCCCTATGTGGCACTCATGTCATGGTGTGGAAACAGAACATAAGAAGCTACCTCTTCAGTGGCAGCTTCCACTGAGCTGTTGGCCCTGCCATACCTAAATAATAATGAAGACTATGTTTTAAAACACACACACATTTTATTTCTTGGAGATTTGAAATTGGACTTTGCAGATGCTCTAGTGTTTGAGATCAGCTGATTGATAGGCTGCCTCTTCCTCTCCCCTTCAAACCGAGTGGTGTGCATATTATCTCATTTCTATAGTAGAATTTTGGTACCAGAGATCGAAAACATTGGGCCCAGCAGCCCACCACTGGAGGGCATGTCAAAATAGCATCCAAGGCAGTGTCCTCCACAGAGGGCATAATGGCGTGGAAGCCGCAGGAACTGGCTCAAAATTGCAGGAGGGCAGCACGGTGAGTTTGAAAATTGATTAGCAGAGGGGGCAGTCTGAGCGCAGATTCCCCCTCTCTCAGCCATTTGGCAGTGAGTGGCGAGCTGCAGAGGCCCATGCCTAAGCTGGCAAGTGGTTTGATGCTCATTCTTTTCAGCATAGGGTATGGGTGGCTGTGAGTGGTTAGGGCAGCAGCTGAGCGTTTGTCCTTATCAATTTTTCAGCCCCCTGAACTGGCAGTCTGGAGAGGCAGCGGGGAAAACTGTCCAGACCCCATCTCCATGGTCCCCGTGTGGCACCTGAAACCCTGTGGCACCTGAGACATCAGTCAAAAGCATAGCAAGAGGCAGTGGGCTGCAAAGTTCAGTCCCAGTTGCCAGGGATGCTGGGCGCTCCAGCTGCACCTGTTCCCAGCACCAGAACAAGGTAGGTGGGTCTGGAGAAGCGCACTGCCACAGGCTCCTGAGCCTTTCCATGGGCCCAGGCCAGGCAGGCTGGGGTGGGCGCAGGCCTGAGGTGTCTCCTTGGTGGGCTCGGGTGGGCACAGGCCTAGAGTGGCTTCTCAGTGGGCTAGGGTGGGGACAAGCCTTTTGCACCTCCTCGGTGGGCTTTGGTGGGCACAGGCTGGGGTTATCTTTTAGGTGGGTGCAGGTCTGGGGCACTTCCTCCATGGCTTCAGGAGGGCACAGGCCTGGGGTGCCTCCTTGGTGGCATCAGGAGGACACAGGCCTGGGGCGCTTCCTCAGTGGGCTCAGGCCTGGGGCATCTCCTTGGCGGCTTTAGCAGGGCACAGACCTGGGGCACCTCCTTGGTGGCTTTATCAGGACACAGACCTGGGGCACCTCATCGGTGGTTTCAGGAGGGCACAGTCCTGGGGCACTTCCTCAGTGGGCTTAGGCCTGGGGCACCTCCTTGGCAGCTTCAGCAGGACACAGGCCTGGGGCACCTCCTTGGTGGCTTCAGCAGGACACAGGCCTGAGCCGCCTCCTCAGTGGCTTCAGCAGAGGGCAGACCTGGGGCACCTCCTAGGTGGCTTCACAAGGGCACAGACCTGGGGCGCCTCCTTGGTGGGCTTGGGAGGAAGCAGGCCTGGAGCACCTCCTTGGTGGCTTCAGGAGGGTTCAGGCCTGGGGCAACTCCTTGGTGTCTTCAGGAGGGCGCAGGCCTGGGGCACCTCCACAGTGGGCTCAGGCAGAAGCAGGCTTTGGGCACCTCCTTGGTGGGCTTGGGCAGAGGCAGGACTGGGGAACCTCCTTGGTGGCTTCAGGATGTCACAGACCTGGGGCACCTCCTTGGTGGCTTTAGGAGGGTGCAGGCCTGGGGCGCCTCCTTGGTGGGCTTGGTTGGAGGCAGGCCTGGGGAAGCCTCCTCAGTGGGCTCAGCTGGGCACAGGCCTGGGGCGCCTCCTTGGTGGTTTCAGGAGGGTGCAGGGCTGGGGCACGTAATCAGGTGGAGGCAGGCCTGGGGTGCCTCCGCCATGGAATCTGGTGGGTGCAGGCTGGGGTCTCCTCCTCAGGGGCTCTGGCAAGTGCAGTCTGGGTTCACTTCCTCGGTGGGCTCTGCAAATGAGATATCTAGAAACTGCACTGTGTTTGCAGCTTCCCGAGAGGAAAAAAAAAAAAAAAAAAAAACACATGCAATGTTTAAGGAGCAAAATGGAGTGCAATGTGGCCAGAAGGATAAGGGCAAGTTTGAGGAAGAGAATAGTAAGACAAGAATTCCAACAGTCAGTAACCAAATCATATACGGCAGTTGCCATGGAAAATATTCTTTTTGAATTTTTTAAATTGCAATTTTTTGACACTTAAAAAACTTTTATTTTCACTAAATTAAATCCACATTAAAACATTCTGAAAAGGTACAATTTTTTTTTCATTTTTAGCAAAGTATTATAAAACATAAAGACCCCAAAGACAGAATACTTTACCTTTATAATTGAAAATCAAATTAACAGTATATTAAATATTTACAAAACTCTATTTTAAAAATACTTATACAGTTACATGCAATTTTGTAGAAATTACAAAAGAATGGCTAAAAAATGGAAGAATATTCCTTCATTCCTAAAAAGAAAGCATGTCCAATAGAAGCTGCAAAGGTTTCATTCTTAGCACCAATGCCTTATCTCTGCACATGGGAGAAGTGATACACGTGGCCACCATTCCTTCCTCTATGTGAGAAGGGATTTGTCCTGGCCCTTTGGCCTCCAACAGCACAGTAAATGGTTTTATAGAGTACTGCAAGAGTGGACCACATGCCTCATATAAATTCAGCCCTGGGACTGTTCAGCAATAGCCTCATTAGACTCCATTGCTTTCAGTTTCACCTGACTTGTTACTTGCAAATCATCTGTGCTTTGGAAAGGATGGCCATCGATTCTCGGCCTTTTGGTTAAGATCAAGTGTGGAAAGGATGGCCAGCCCTGCTCAGGATCCACAGGACCATCCTTAGAGAGGAAGCTGAACAGGGAGATCATTTCCCTCACAACCTTTAGGAAAGGCCAGCAGTTACCAGGATAGGAGACTAGCATCAGACAACACCATGGAGGTTGGCTGCAAACACACTACCCTGAATGAAGAAAGGCCGCAGTGGTGTGAACAAGCTAACTCCCTTAGAGTTAGCAGACGGTGCTGGCTTTTTAATACCCTGTCACATATGTATGTTCAAGAAAAATCTTTTGTCTTTATTTTTATTTTAACTGATAGCTCCCATTTCCTCAGTGCTCATTAGCAATTAGAAGTTTTAATGTTAAACACTTTCCAATTTTTGATATTCCATGGAATAAAAGTTAGAAAATAAGCTGAAAATTGAGTATTTTGCTTAAAAAATCAGAAAGATACACTTATTTAACATAAGTCCATCCCAACACTGTTCTACCTGGGATTGTACATTCCTCTGTCCCCTTCAACACATGGCAGGCTATGAAGGCAGGTTCTGAAGAACACAGCACCATGCAAACCCATCTGGTTCTGGGTAGCAGGACAGGATGGCTCCCGCAGGCCAGGATGCTGTATCTTCAACTGATTATGAAGTATTCTAGTGAAGTGAAAGATGCTTTGGGTGCTTACTGACTGGTTACATTTGGAGAAAGACTCATTAGCAGTAACTCTGCTAGTCAAGGTCTGCTCATCCAATCCGAGACTGAACATGGGTATAGGCTTGTGGGTGGGCAAGATTCCCTTTGCATCTACTTCTCATGTTGAGTCACTCAGTTCCTGACTGCACAGCCTCGCACCACACATTTACATTCAGAGAGGACCAGAGATTTTCTGTGGCTGAGACATAGCCACTGCTAGGTCAGGACTGATACACTGCACTCTGAATATCATACTTTAGATGGAAGTTTTATTTTAATTTTTGTTACATTAGGGTTAACCCCTAATATTTATCAAAACAGTATTAAGTGTAACAACATTTTCATTTCACTATAATGACACTAATACTTAATAAGATTTTATTCTTTTGCTATGAGACAATTTGAATTAGGCTTTATTTAAAATATTTCTTTGTTTAAAAAACCAACAAATTGAAACTTTAGCTTTCGGCACATATCCAGCCATTGTGATAGCCTTCAGTAGTATCAAAACCATAAACATTTATGAGCATTCTACTATTCTTTAACTCAACAGGACAAACTCCAATCTGGTGCTCTCTAAGGCAAAGTTGTGTCAGCTCTTGATATTTGATTTTTTTGTAGTGTTGGATTAAGCGATCCACATCACTGTTACTTCCAGAACTATATGTAATACTGTGTACCATGAATAAAGATGAATACAGAGGTCAATTCTGAATAGCAAAGAAGTAAAATTCTACTAAAACAATACTACAAAAATTTACATAAAAGTCTTTCATAAAAAAATGTAAAAAAAAATCTGCTGTATGTTCCTTGAAGTCAGGAAAAGGATCTAAAATTTGAAGCCTCATAGGAGTATTGCAAGTTCAAACCCAGCCTCATCAATTTAGTGAGGCCCTAAATAACTTAGAAAGATCCTGTCTCTAATAAATAAATATGTATACTTAACACTGAGCCACTCAGTGTTTAAGTGTTCCTGAGTTCAGTCCCTGGTACCATAAATAAATAAATATTTTTTTTCTAGGTAATTGTTATCACTTTCAAGTTTGTGCTTAGATATAGATGGAACACCAAGTAGGAAGAAGAAAAACAAATACATTTTTTAAGGAAGTATTATGTGTGCGTTTAGAAGAATGCTATTTCTGTATAATACCCTTAGTGTACGGAGCATGTGTTTATCTACCCAAAGGAACACTTTTATTTCTCTATGGTCCTTTCCCAGTATTGATTTCTAGATGTTTTAGTCAGCTTTTTCTCTGGTGTGACTAAGAGACCTGACAAAAACAGTTCTAGAAGAGGAAAATTGTATTTGGGCCTCACAGAGATCTCAGTCCATAGACAACTGGCTCCAATCCTCAGGGCTTGAGGGGAGGAAAAAGATCACACCAGGAGACTGAGGTGGAGCCAAGTGGCTCAAGACACAACACTAGGAATCTATGATGTGGAGGGGAGGAGAGGAGAGGGGAGGGGAGAGGGGAGGGAGAGTGTGCATGCCAGAGAGCGAGCACACACTTAACACAATAAAGACAAAATATGTGCCTCAAATTCATGTCTCCTGGGAACACTCTTTCTCCAGCCACACCCTAACTGCTTTCAGTTACCACTCAGAGATTAATTTACTACTTGGCTTAAGGCTTTTATAACCCAATTGTCTCACATTTAAACCTTCTTCTATTGTCTCACACATGAGGTTTGGGGGGACACATTGGTAAATCATACCACCGGATTTGAAGAAAAAGAGTCTGCTTGTATCAATGTCAAGGATAATTCTATTATGATATTTTTATATTCTCCCTTTAAAAACTGAACTCACACAAGAAAGATTATGAAACTAATATTGATTCAATTATTCTCCACATTTCTAATTAATAATTATTTCTACTAGTTCAGAGCAGCCCTTAGAGTTCACTAAATCAAGGAATTTTATATAATATTGGATAAGGAAAGCTATTTATAACCATTATACTAGGGCTGATAAGTCTTAATCCAGGAAATATGCAAAGGTTAAAATGCAGAATGAGTATGTTTTGACAATAGCCAAATTCTGTGACAACAAAATAAATGAAGCTCCACTGGAAAGACAGAAATGAGGCTTGGGCCCTGTGCAGGGTGGAAAGAACCCAGGTGTCCTATACTCTCCCATCAGCTAAGTTTTCTTACCCACAAAGGGAGAAATATTCTGTCAACCAACTGTCCTCTCTACATGAAGAACCACTTGTGAGGCTATCTCTTATTCATATATGTATTCCTTGTGCTGGTTAATATTGGGGCTTCAATGAATGTTCACTGGATCTGCTTGAGAGGAGGTGCTCTCTTCTATGAGCAGGGATGTTTCCTTAGGACTCACTGTAACTTGGAGGACATCACCTTCTATTTACCTATGGTCTGATTCTGAGATTAACAACTCAACTTCTGGCTACCAATTTGACATTTCACCTTCTATGTATTAAGAATGGAATGCATTGGATAAATGATGTGAGTGTTCTGGTTGTGATGTATTGTTTTCATATATCAGCCACCTGTGAAATGAGTAATTGAATATTTTAAAATGCTGAGGTTGGGCAAAGGCTCAGCACCTGCAGTGCCCCTCTGGACAGCGTGGACTCTGAAGCCAGATGGCCCAACTTGGGATCCTGACCTTGCAGCTTCCTAATTGTGACCTTGAGCAATATTTTTTGTTTTTACTTCTCTGCACCTCATCAGGAAAATGACTGGTCCTAGTACTTACCTTATAGGGTTGTAATGAGGATGAAATGAGCTGACCTATAAAAGCACCTACAGTAGTATCTGATGATCGAGCAGAAGGCATGAAAGATGCCCAAGAAGGCATGAAAGATGCCAGTGTTGATTATAATGATGATGGGGGTGAAAGACAGTGGGGTGTGTGGCTGCTGCAGCCTGATCTATCTCCTCTTGAACAAATCCACTGAGATCCACTACAGACAGGGGCAGAGAGGGTGTTCAGCAGCTATTTTCTGGATGAGAAAGGGCATATAGGAGTGGCTGAGAAGAACCTAACAGCACAGAGCAGCAGGGGCCTGGGGTCCAGCTGGGACTTCCTCCCTCATGGCTTCCCCTCCACATATTTCATCTTGTCCCAGAGCAACACTCTGTGCCAGCACCTTCAAAGGGAATATGTGGAGCAAACTTTGGCGGGGGGGGGGGGGGCGTGTTCCATGTAATTCACGCTTTGTTTGTCTTTTCTCCCTCTTCTCCTTACAGGAAAGAACAGCTGGAGTCAGCCGCCAGGTGAATTTCTGATTATAAATTCCCTTCTCCCCACCACTGGGTCAGGGTACAGGGTCCAGTTCTCCCAGTATGCTTTGGTATGGTGGGTGGCCCCCGTGTGGCCATGCTTGTCACAACATAGAGTCTGTGGGGTCACTTTTGCTGATGATGGCATTTCTCCTCCATTTTCATGCAGACATAATCAGAGAAACTTAATGGGAATCATAGCAGCAGCCACTTACTATCCTCTGGGCCAGATTTTGTGCCAGGAATTCTCTCTGTGTTGCCTCCTTTGGTCCATAAAACCCCAGTATAAAATAAGCTTTGATATCCTCCCTGGTGGATGAGGGGAGTGGGGTTCAGAGAGGTTGAATCATTCCCCCTGGTTTACACAGTGAATGTGTGGCAAGACTAAAATCCAAAGTCTGGCAGTTCTGAATATTAAGAAGTTATTTCCATTACATGGAGTTTCATTTGCTTCTTGGCCTCACACATGGAACTTCAGAAAATGAATCAAGACCATAATGCATGGTTCCCACACCTGCAGATGCTTCCCAGCAAACAGTCCTCACTGCAGGCTGCTGCAGAGACTGCAGGAGCCTCTGGGTTCTAAGCATTTCTCTAACCCTCCTCCTTCTCCCTCTCAGAAGAGGCCCCAATGACAGGGAAACCGTGGACCCTGCTACAGACGGTAAAGAAAGGCCATCTTGTAAATACCACTGCAAACTGCTTATGTATTTATAAATATAAATAATTACACACACATTATTATTTGTTGGAAAACCACTTACAAGGTCTCACAGTAGACTTTTTAAAAAAATGTATTTTACTGTTCCTTTTAGCTATGTATGACAGTAGAATCCATTTTGACATAGTTATACAAGCATGAAATATATTCTTGTATCTTAAGCCAATGCTGTGCTCCTAGAGCTGACAGAATTTGGGCAGAGGAGGTGACAGGAACTTGGACTGCTTGCAGGGAACCATTTGAGAACACTGGCCTTTGAGAACCTGTGATTGGACAACCTTGACCCTTGAGTGATCTGCATGGTGCTCTCCCCATACATCATCCTGTTTGGAAGAAACCATTGCAGTCAGAACCATCAATTTCCCTGCAGAAATATATGTCAGGCTTTCCATGAATGTGTATGTATAGTGAATGGAGAGTTTCTTGCCTGCACCTAGCTTGGACTGTAGAGGTCATTGGGTTGGACTGTAGAAGAGGGCTAGATGAATTTTGATGACAAGGTCAGAGGACATTTTCTAGAGAAACTGCAGCAGCTCATGACTCACAGAGGCAGAGTGGGAAGAAAACCAGACTACTCATCTAGATAGATTTATACAAACTGAGAACCCTCGAGGAGACAGACTCACCTTATATCACACAGCACATGAGCAGCAGAGGTTATATGATCCAGGTATCAAGACTCCCTCCAGCATATTCTTGATTTTCATTCCCTCCAGACCAATGAGGTCTTCAATCATGCATAAGTACACACTGCCTTTGGAGTCTTTTCTATATAGACATAAAGATCACATTACCAAAACTGATTATCCATATATAGAATAAGACCAGACCCTCATCTCTTACACTGCACAAAATCCACTTAAAATGGATCAAGGAATTGGACCAGAAACAATGCAACTCCTAGAAGAAAACATAGGGTCAACACTCCAGCATGTAGGCACAAGCAAAAACTTCCTCAATAGGACCCCTAAAGCTCAGGAAATAATGCTTTGAGTAATAAATGGGATAGCCTCAAATTAAAAAGCTTCTGCACAGCAAAATAAACAATTGGGAATATGAAGAGAGAACCTACAGAATGGAATGAAATCTTTGTTAGCTACTCTTCTGACAGAGGAGTAATATTCAGAATGTATAAAGAACCCAAAAACTTAATGCCAAAAATCAAATAACTCAATTAATAAATAGGCAAATGAACTAAATAGATACTTTTCATAAAAAGTGGAAATTGCTAAAATATTTAAAAAATGTTCAACATCATTGGCAATCAGGGAAATGCAAATCAAAACTACTCTGAGAATTCATCTCACTCTAGTCAGAATGGCAGACATCAATAGTACAAAAAATAATAAATTCTGGAGAGGATGTGAAGAAAAAGGAACACTTTTACACTGTTGATGGGACTGTAAATTAGTACAGCCATTATGGAAATCAGAATCCAGGATCCTCAAAAGGGTAGGCAGGGAACCACCATATGACCAGCTATATCACTCCTCACTATTAATCTTAAAGACTTAAAGTCATCTCACCACAGTGATACATGCACGCACATGTTTATAGCAAGACAATACACAATACTCAAACTATGGAACTAGCCTAGGTGTTCATCAGTAATGAACAGATAAAGAAAATGTGGTGTATAGACACAATGAAATCTTATTCAGCCATAAAGAAGAATGAAATTATGACGTTTATAGGAAAATAAATAGCACTGGGGAACATAAGTTAAGCAAAATAAGCCAAACATAGAAGGTCAAGGGCCATATGTTTTCTTTCGTATATGGAAGTTCAAGAGGAAAAAGAAAAGAGCAGTAGGAGGAAATCTCATCAAAATCAAAGGGAGACGAGTAGAACAGAGAAAAGTTACCAGGGGGAAGGAGGAAAGAATGGAAGGATAAATACTGGGGAATAATATTGGCCAAATTATGTTATTATATTGTGTGCATATGTATGAATGTGTAATAATAAATCCCACCAATATGTACAACCATAACACACCAGCAAAAAATATGGAAAAAAGAACACATTCCAAGATCTAGTGCGGTCTTGGAATGTGTTCTTTTTGAATGTTGAATGTTTTGAGATTAGCATTAAGAAGCACTGGAAAATAATATATAAATCCCCAAAGCTCATCTCAGTTCATGTAAAAGAATAAAATAAAATTTAAAAACACCACACAAACCTTTTTTTTTTTGTGGCCCAGGAAATTGTATCCACTATTTTCACAAATGTAGTAAGCTTTCCACTGCTTCTGTGAGAAGAGGATTATTTACCAAGATAATGATGATAGCCAGCATTTATTAAACGCTTCCTGCATCCCAGACAGTGGGCAAAGTACTTTACAAGCATTACTGCATTTAACTCTTCGTCAGCTGTGTGAAGTACAGGCTCACTGTCTTTATTCTACTTGTGAGGAAGCTGGAGACCAAAGAGCACAAGTTATGTGTCCTGGGTCACATGGTTCACCAGGATGTCTCTTCCCAAAGGTCATGACCTGAGGTACCATGCTGAGCATCCAGATGTACTGGGCAGGGGAGTGTGCTAGGCCCAAAATAACTAGGCAGAGGCTCTGCCTAGCAGATGTGGAAACGGTTTATTCACACAGTGTGTTAATATATGACAGAGAGAAATACAACATGACTTTGGAGCAGATGAGGAGTATCTAATTTCCAAGGGGGGACACTTGTACATAGGTTTGCAGATAGGAATGAGGTTGTCTGAGGAGGTGAAAAAGGGCACTGCAGACAGGTGGACTTGTTTGTGTGGGAGGACCCTTTGGGAAGGAGAAAGGGCTTGGTGAAGATAGAAAGATGGAGCCACTTGGAGGTGTAGCAGGTCAGGTAGGCAGGGGCCAAGAGGGAAGATGGCCTGAAAAGTAAATGCCAAAGCCTCTTCTTCCTTGGTGGGCAGGTTTGCCTTCTCTATGTGCTCAGTTCACTTCCTGCCTTATCCACCATTGACATCTTCTCTGCCTATTTGCTATTCACCAAATATTGGTCAGGAAGGCAGCTCCAAAAATTTTGACTTCAGCTTAAGGAAGATGGAGCTGGTTGAATATTGGAGTTTATCTAAATGTACCCTGGGCTGGTTATTCATGGGGTCCTTCAACCAAACTGCTGTGAACAGTGCAGGATGAGATAGAATATCCCCAGAGGGAGCAAGAAATAAGGGGTGCCCATTGCTTATTCTCATAGTCATCTGTTTATTTACTTATTTATACAATATTTCTTAGTGACTTCTATTTACCAGGCTGCAGGCAGGATGTGTCACAGATAACATCATGTGTAACAGTCCCCAAGCCTCTATGAAGCAGTTGTCAGGCCCCTGTACCAGATGAGGACCTGGTGCTCAGGGAGTGCAGGAGTTCTTAGCAGGGTTGGCATTCCCACCTGAGCCCCACAGCCCCACCCTAGGACCTCCCTCCACACAACCCTAGGCTGCAAAGGCAGAAGCCCACAGCTGTGGCAGTGACACTGGCTTCTCAGAACACAGAGTGGTCCCAGGCCCACAGGGAACTGATGGAACCCCCATACACATTCACCCTCTCATGAGACCCTATTTTGTGCTAAGCCCCATGTAGAGTACTGGAGAGGAAGCCAATGACTGGAGCCTATTTATGTGGGAAAATATGCAATATGACTCTCCAGATATCTTCACACAGAAATCACTATTTCTTATGCCAACTAGTGCAACAGCACAGAGGGTGGGAAATAGAGGGAAGAAATTCATATCTATTTATTTTTGGGGAGGGATATATTGGGGATTGAACTCAGGGGCACTCGACCACTGAGCCATATCCCCAGCATTATTTTGTATTTTATTTATAGACAGGGTCTCACTGAGTTGCTTAGTACCTTGCTTTTGCTGAGGCTGGCTTTGAACACATGACCCTCCTACCTCAGCATCCCAAGCTGCTGGGATTACAGTCATGCACCACAAGAAATTCATATTTAAAGAGCACCTACCATGTATCAAGTTCTTTGTCAAATCTTTGACCAACATCGTCTCATTGCAACCCAATGTAACAGGGAATGCTTACCTTTATTTTACAGATGAGGCTCCTGAGGGTCAGGAACAGCATGGCTTGGCCAATGTCAGCCCGATGGGAAGGATAGACCTGGCCTCAAGTGGAGGTGTTATTTTTGTACCAGGAGCTGATATTTTGTACCAGGACAACTGTATGTTTGTTATCAACTACTTTTTGTGCCAAGAACTTTTGTGGCAGTCTGGCAAAACCCACGGATTCTTTCTGAGAATACTTATTTGAATCCATAAATAAAATATAATATGCAGTTATAAAAGAAACTGGTTGTTAAGTATTAAATAGAGTTAAATACTTAAAAATTTGAGCTGTCAAATACATGCTTCATTGTGTTGTACTAAAGGACAAGACCTAGTGGCAGGTTGAATACTATGATAACCTTGAAGCTGCCATGAGCATAAACAATACCTTGAACTAATAGGACATAAAATTATCTATAATTTCTTTTGTGGGCAGTTATAGGCATTGGGGATATTGGTGGAGTTTGTTACCTGTATTTGTTAATTGAAAGAGATGATAAATTTTAGTTAAAGGCTAGAATCTTAAAGATATCATTTTCCACCCAAGTTCCTGGACCCCCTAGATTCTGTCTGTGGATAGCAGGTTAAAGGTGCCACTTTATGGCTTTATGTTATTTAGTTCTATTCAAGGGGCATTTGATAAGGATCTGCCTGTGTAAGTCATATTTTGCACCACAATGTGGTAAAAAAGGAAAGACAGAAAGTCATTGATAGAGAGGGGAGAGACATGAAGAAGCAACGAATCTTTTCAGCATGAAGTATGAGACAGGAACCTCCCAGTAGCCCCTCTCATCCACAGGGGATGCATCCAAGATCCCTATGGATCCTGAAACAAGGTGATGCAGAGCCTGACATACACTGGGTGTTTTTTGTTTTTTACATATACACCCACACCTAGGATAAAATTGAATTTACAAATTAGACACAGTAAGAGATGAACAGCAATAACAGATAATAAATATTTATAATAATAGGATAAAATAAAAGTTATGCAATGTGCATGCATTCTCTCAAAATATCTTAATCCTTCATTGCACTCTAGTAACATTTTCAGATAGTGGTAGACAGCAGATAGCTGAAACTACAGAAAGGGAAACCATAGAGGGGTGGACGCTCTTACTGTATCTTATGTGTGCCCCACTTTAGCATAGGAGGAAGCTGGGTCCAGAGAGTTGAGGAGCTCTCCCAAGATGTGAGGCTGTGCACTGGTGCCCAGCATGTGAGCCCCAACCTGTCCTACACTGGGCACTACTCCCCATCAGCCTTGGAGGAGGACATTGAGTCTTTATGGAAGGATGGGAAGTTATAAGAGCCTGAACTTAAGGAGGAAAATTGTTCACTTTTGCTTATTTTGTAGCCAAAAGCTAGGTCTCTTGGATCGGGTTCGCCTTTCTAATCCTCGTGGTAGCAATACTAAAGGAAAGCTATTTACCCCTCTGAATGTAGATGCCATAGAAGAATGTCCTTCTAAAGAGCCAAAGCCTGCTGGCTTAAACAATAAAGAGTGCTTCCGCACCGTCTTCCGCATGAAAGCCTACGCTTTCTGGCAGAGCTCCCAAGGTAAGGGCCTCCTGTCCTCCTGTCCTCTGCCTGTCTCCCCGACTTCTGCTCTCCTGAGCACACCTCCTCCCCACCTCCCCTCCTCTCCTTTGAAGAACTCTTGAGTCCCCAAAGTGCCTCTCCCTTCCCTCCTTCTCCCTCATCTCATTCATGCATCAGGGCTCATAGGACAGGAGGCTCCTGAGTTATCTGCTTTCCTGGCTGTCTCCAGGGAGCTGGGGGCAGGTTGCCATGGTTTCTGAGGTGGCCCTGAAGGGCAAACAGCTTTGCAGGTCAATTTGAAGGCAGAGACCAGTTGCACAGCCATCTGCAGATGGACGCCTCAGTACCCAGGTCTGGGGGGAGGAAGAGGGGTCAGAAAAGCCCCCCCCCCCGCCGTGTTGAGGAGCCATAGGAACAATGGCCTTGTATGCATCTTCTACTCATGAAGAGGGAGGGCCAGCAGGAAAGGTGACTCCAGTGTCTGAGGCCACTGGGTCCTTCACTCTCACCATATTGCTGGGTACTCTCTGAGACCTGTGAAGTGTGAATGGCACAGATAGTGACTTCCCAAGGTCACCAGGACAGTCCAACAGAGAAAGAATCCCACTTCAGATCTATCAGACTTTGAGGCCCTCAAAGGTGTCCATTGCTGTCTCATGGGTCCTCTTGGGTCCTGTGGGACATACTTTGCCCACTTCACATGCCCTCCCCAGCCCTCGGGCCTCTAACTCAAACTTCTGGACAAGAAAGGGGGTGCAAGGAAGGGTGGGTGCTGTGGCAGCTGGAGGCCACAGTGCGGCCCCACAAAGTGGAGACAAAGCCTGAGGCCTCGAAGCTCCTACTCCAGGGAGAGTCTCAGAGCTTCCCCACATGTTGAGGCCTGCCATTGACACCTGTGTCTCCCTCCCAGATGCTGGGACAGGCTATCCCATGGCAGAAGACAGGGGCTACGGAAATGACTTCCTCATCGAGACATGATCCCCACTCTCAAGGCCACCCTCCGAGCCATCAGGTAATGACCACCCCCATCCCCTTTGTGCCTCCCTGGCCCAGTTCAGCTCCCCAGGACATGGCTTGTAAAGTGCCCATAGGCTTTGGGCAGGGACAAGAAGCTTCCAGTCACTTCTGGCCAACAACCAAGGGTTTTAAAACTCTGAGGGGGACACTGCCTCAGGAACAATGGCTCTCCTTGGCCAGTTGTCTTGTGACTCCTGCAGAAAGGCTTCCAGTGTGCTCATATAAAAATGGGGTTCAGTGAGAACTATACAGGGGTTTTGGCCACTGAAATCACCTGGCAAATCCCACATCCTGGTTTTATTGAACTTTGCTATCAGATTCCTTGACCTCCCCAGTGTCATTTTCTTTTAAAATTAAATCACCTAGTTCAGTTTCTGCAGCTTGAAGCCCAAGTCCCCAACCGCTGCCCTGTCTCTACAGCATTGGGTCAGGCTGTCAGAATAAACCATACTTATACAGAAGTCATTATAAAGAGGCTTTCTCTTCTGAGACTGAACCCTGAGAAAGATGGCCATGACCAGATACCTATGCTTCCTCATTCTGAGATACCCCAGGCTGGCTGGAAAAGAGATCACAGATGACTCTTGTTTGCCATGTAATTGTGCCCATCCTGTGCTGAAAGGGTAAGAGAAGGTGCTGAAGGCCACAGAGCTTAAAAAAAAGCAGAAGGCCATGTCCATTGAAAACATGCTTTTTAAATCTGGCTGGGCTCTTTCACAAATAGGGCAGGGACCGCTGCTAATTGCTTGACAGTGCCTCTTCTGCATCCATAATACAAAGATAGTGCTGAAAACATGCTCATATTTATGCAAATAAAGTATTGTCATCATCTGGAATTTTGTAAATGGAGATACTCTGTGGTTAGCAGAGTGGTTCAAGGTGAACCATTGAAGATGTGGGGTTCAAACGTGACCAGAGCCCAAAGGTAATTCTCCCTTAGACTCAGTGGTGTCACAACCATGGGCATCTCTGCAAGATCTCTTTCATTCATTTCAGGTGGAGTTTTCAAGGAGCAATGGAGAGGCTAGGTGACAGGGAGGCTGGTGTAGGAGTGATCTTGATGGAAAACCATGCCTAATGAAGAAGAGCAGAGCCATTTGGTATGCTAGTGGATGCTGGTGGAATTGGGCCAACCCAGACTGCAAACATTCCAGAGCTAGAGGGAAAGACCTGCAATCCCAGACTGTTAAATATGTCATCGGAGGATGAGTCACGTGGACAGAATGCAGAGGATCAAATGGGTGGAGTGGGCGTGGCTCTGCAGAACAGTGCAGGTAAGAGACCAGATGCTTGGTGGAGCCTATGAAAAAAAGTGGAGAGGACCTAGTGGGCAGAGCTGGTGAGGCAGAGTCAGGCTGAGTGAGTGGAGCCCAACTCATAAGAACAGTGGGCGGGGAGAAGACAGGGGAAGCACGTGGGAGGCAGCACCCCACCCAAGACCCCTTAGTTGAACACATCCTAGGAACCAAGAGGCACAGTGATGCAGGAACAGAGGGCATGGTGGGTGCATCCACAGGAGGTAAAGGGAGTCAGGAGAGGCATCCGGTAATTCTGTCAGGAGTCACTGTGGACCCAGAGGGGAAGCAGGGTCTTTGGGCTCTCAAATAGTAATTTGACCTCAGGGTCTTCTCCCTCTTACCCACTGAGGCAATAGAGGGAGGCTGAAGATGGCATGGCACAGCCTTTCTATCTTCCTCCTTCTCATTGGATGCTGTGCACTTTCTATATTTTCAGGTTGGTTGGTTCCCATTGGGTTTCTGGAAGTTGTCCTTGGGATATCGCCTGAGACACTTTGTTTTGGGGGAACAATAATTTTTTTCCAATGTGTTCACAGAGACTTCTCTTGGTGCCTGCTGTTTACATATTGAGACCCTGAAGTCCAGAGAGGGTAAGCCTGTGATGCAGCCGTCACTTGCTGGAGCCTGATCTGGATCACACATTCCCCTTCACTCACTCACTCACAGGCAGGGGGTTCATAGCGTCTGGTCAATAAAAAAAGCATTGATGAGGGAAGAGGCCTTGACTCTTTCCAGGTGCTACTTTGGGACACTCCCTATGTCTGTAAAGTAGGACACAAAGTGACGTCTGCCTCTCTGGCTGGTGTAAGGCCAAGTTCCAGCTTCATGATTCTCTAAAAGGCAGTTTGCAATGGATGGGGTAGGGGATCTATTTTGACAGTATTATCATTTAGTATTTTTTAACATTTATTTTTTAGTTGTAGGTGGACACAATACATTTATTTTATTTTTATTTTATGGTGAAGCTTGAACCCAATGCCTCATGCATAATAGATGACCACAGCCTTCATTTAATTTTATATATGGAAACATAACTCCTTGCAATAAAAAAATTAAAAAAAAAAAAAAAAAAAAACTATAGTACCAGGCTCTGTCTTAGGCAGAGAGGACACAGACATGAACAAAACAGCAAGGAATCTCTGCTCTCATTTGCGTGGGGGCTACAATTCCCCTGGACTTACCCAAGAATTCAGGCACTAAAGAGACATGAAGTACTGACCCCCTTTAGGCATCTGATCTAATGTTACCATCCATGGCAATGTTTTAACTTCTCAATTATTCTAAAACATACCCTTCTCCATGTGATTTAGCTGCCCCAATCCTTTCCTACCTTGCCTTATCACACATAGGCTTGTTCAACTATTTATGCCCTTCTCCTATTTTATATTTCTTTTGCACATGGCTTTGAAGGCCTCATGATTTGGCATTTCTTATAATTTTTTTTTCTGCAGCTTTCAAACTACTTCAAATTCAACCATGTGGAAAATTAACAGTAGGTATTATAGTTTTTATTTTATTTTATTACCATTTATTTCAAGTCTCCAAATCTCTCTCAAAATATCTTTTTTTTTTCATTTTTATGATACTTTTATTAACTCTTCACACATTGACAATGGTTGTGATAAAGCAGTATCTTCTGACTCCAACACTGGAATTTCAGTGACCTGCTTGAAATGATTGAACTTTCTTTTGATTCTACATTACAAGTCTCCATTTTATTTTTTATGCTTTATATAACTTTATATATAGTACAGACAAGACTAAGCTAATATTACATGGTTTGTCTCAGAGAAAGTGCAGGCCTCCCCTCTACCTTCATTAGTGAATATGAGGGCTCATCACAAGTTCCTTAGGGTTGCCTTTAAGCATGGGCTCTGACTCAGCTCCATGTTCAATCTTCCTGTGATCTCCTCAGCCTGTGGCCTTCAGTTCTTCTCCTTCTTCCTCCTCCTCCTCCTCCTCCTCCTCTTCTTCTTCTTCTTCTTCTTCTTCTTCTTCTTCTTCTTCTTCTTCTTCTTCTTCTTCTTCTTCTCCTTCTTCTTCTTCTTCTTTTCTCCTTCTTTTGAAATTTCAGATTAACTTTAATACTTTACACAGAGCCTGAATCACAAAAAAGCTAGTTTAGAAATGGTGGCAAGCAGAAAAACAACACTACCCAGAAACCAGGTGCTTCATGTGAGAAAAAGTTAGGGAAGAGGAGCCTATCACACATGATAGAGAGAGGACCCTAAGAGCCATGGTGTAACCATGGGAGGTGCCAGAAATCCCTCACCCCAAAGTGGAGGTATTGTAAATTGTTTAATTGGACTGGACTAATTTGATCTTATGATCAGAGTAATAGCAATTTTGTTTGCACATGATTCCCATTGAGATGCTTTTCCAAATATGTCCAGAAAAAAATTTGGAGACCAGCTCTCCCAGGATTGCTGTTATCCACCAAAGAATAAGTAAAATTAAGAGACAGCTTATGTATCACACTTGGAAAGCCTCAGTTCTGTGTTTTCCAGGGAGATTTTTGTCATATTTCTCTATAAAATAATATTATAGGCCTGAAGAGACAGAACTTAAAGATGTCTTTCCTTAAAACATGCAACTCTTTAGGCTATTACCTGCACCACATCATCCTTTGCCTCATCCATCTGGATAAGTGCCTCTTCATTCTTAAATTCAGAAGTAGTGTGCAGTTGGGTCATGGAAAGGCTGTGGAAGGAGGAAATTTTAGCATAATTGAGGTTTCTTGTAGATGCAGAAGAGAGACTTCAGCTCCAACAGTTTTACTCAATCCAGACGACTGTGTTCTGTATGGTACATTGAGGATATTTTCTTCTAACAATGTTTGCTTCTTTAATTTATATCCTCCTAAAATGAGTCATTTTAATAGGTAATAATGATTAATTTTAGTTTTCTGTTTGTTCTAAGTTTAATGAGTTCTAGTGATACAACTTACATATGGAATGTCATCTAGAGATTTTAAAAATTACTTATTTGTATACATATTATAAAAGAAGACATGAGTTTAACTTGATATTTTATAAACTTTTATTTTATTTTATTTTCATGTGGTGCTGAGGATAAAACCCAGGACCTCACACATGCTAGGCATGTGCTCCACCACTGAGCCATATCTCCATCTGTAATTTAGCATTTTTTATTTATAAACTTGCTTCTGTAATAATAAAAAATAAAATAGAGCTACTATTGATGTGAATTCTATAATTTGAGTAATTATAATTTTTTTAAATTTTTAGAATGAAATGATATTCTATGTTCAAAACTTCATTTCATAGAGGGCAATATCACAATGCCATAAACTACTTATATTTCTCATAAAGTCTTTGGATCCAATTTAACTCAAAAGATTAAAAATTTCCTGATCCTGTACTCTTTCAGTTAGGAAATGACAAATGGTGTAAAGCAGTGGATGTGTAACCGATGTGATTCTGCAATCTGTATATGGGGTAAAAATGGGAGTTCATAACCCACTTGAATCAAAGTGTGAAATATGATATGTCAAGAACTATGTAATGTTTTGAACAACCAACAATGAAAATTTAAAAAAAAGGAAATGACAAATGAGAGGATCATGATAAAAGGGTTTGGAAGCACACTGAATATTTTTGAAAATCAAATGGACATACTAGTAATTTTCCATTCCTGTATTAAAAATACACAGGAATATAATTTTCAAGTTTAGAGGAGGAATATTTGTGTTCATCCATTCTTTATGTATTAGTTTCATGTGTGTATATATATGAGACTATATACATACATATATGCCCTTTCCCATTTTTGTCACAATGGAAATGTCTGAATCTAATCTTTCTTAAAGGAACACTTAGGTCAGTGGAATCTCATCCTACCCTGATCACTGTACAAAAATTTCTGATGTTTCCACAAACTCAGTTGTTTTTTAGTTCTTTTTTTGCTTGCTTGTTTGTTTGTTTGTATGTTTTTTGTCTTTAGCATGAACAAATAATTGTGAACATATCTCATTCTCTGGTCACTGAAACACAAAGAAAATGATGACACAGGAAAGCCAAAGTTGTGGGGAAGAAAAGCAGGATTTGAATTTTACATAACTACATCAATCAGAGAGACAGACTGCCCTCTAGGACAGCTTGGCATCTGTGAAGAAGCACCTCTCTGGCTTTCTATTTCTTAACTTTAATATTAAACAGATCTTAACTTTATGATCCATATAAATTTATTGATCATCAACTATGTGAAAACTCTGAGGCTAGACTCTGGAATGAGGAGTTCTTTAAGCCACTGTGCATTTTCTAGCTTGCATGGTAATTGCTCTCTAATTTAAAAACTGTATGATTACCAAGAGTTTCTAAAAATATTCTATAATTAGAAAGAGGCATATAACTCATATAAGCATATATTACATTAATACATCTGAATAAATGAAGTACGTGAGATCACAAAAAAAAAAAAAAAAAAAAAAAACATAGAACTAAAACTCCTCAAACAGCTATAAAAAGTGCTGCAATTACAAAGCAAAATAACTGTCTTTTAGGTGCAAAGCATGTGTTTTCAAAGTCCTGTAGCTAATAAATGTCTATACCTTCTTTATTCCAAATTTATTGCTGTGCATGAATTATCATGATTTGTTTGAGGGATCATGTGTTGATATAGGATTTCATTTCAAAAAACTCTCTTAAAAGAACTAAGAATTTTTCTTGTAACATCCATCACTATTTGTATTAGTACCATAGTTATATGGTGAATTTTGAACCTATAGGAGAAGTTTACTTAAAATTTAAAAATTCTGTGTCACTGAAAATGTAGGAGATATATTATATTAAAGCTGACCTTATTGTCTAGGAAGTAGAAATCTGTCAATGGAAATATATCCAGGTATTTGGTCATTTTTTGAGGTATTGATCTGTGTATAATAAGTAAAATTTAATTGTATTTGCAGATTTATGGAACTGTGCTTCAAAATAAATGTGCCTTGAGAAATAATATTAGTGTATTTAACCTCTACATCTATGTCTAGAAAATCTACATAATATCATAAAATTATATGATTTGCGTAGAAGTGCTATTCACTGTATAGTATTTTGAGGAGATTCATGGATTTGGTATTTTTGCTTCAAATATCTTTTGTCAAAAATAAACAGAACTTGGTTATAGAGCTTTTTATTTTATATTATATCATCAATTTATGGTGACATTATTATTCTCTTTCAAGCACAAATATATATTAAAAATAGTGATTTTTTTTCTTGGTGTCATGTTATCTTCCAAAATTCTTATCCTTTGTGAAAAAAAAGATAATTTTGTAGTGCAGAATTACATCCTAATAAATCCTAATTTATTTCCTCCAATTTTAATCATGGATCTAAATTCATATTAAAATGTATTGAACATTTTTGATTGTGTATTATAAGCTCATAAACTAACTATTTTACTTAGATATCTGGATCTTCAAATATGCAAGTCTATTTTACCGACAATGAATTAAAGTAACAGTAAAAGAGAAGCATAAAATGTGATAAACATCCACAATGAAAAGAGGAGGTAATCTCCAGTGAAAAAAGATTTCAAAGAACTTCTGGAAAACAGAAAGTCTGGAAGTAGATGAAGGATGCATCTGAGTTCTAATTAGGGATTCACAGGAGGTGGATTAAGACCATGACTAGTCATCTTGGAAGTCCATAAGTTAGTGTGCTTCAGATCAGCACAATGGAAATAAAGGGAAGGAAGCACATTTGGGCACACAGAATCTGGGGTTGCATTCTAATCTCAAAGGAGGCTTCTGCTTACTCAAAGTGAAATTATGGATCTGTCTTGCACTCTCATATTTTTCCTACTTGAGACATGGAGTGTGATTTACATGAGTCTCAAACAGTCTTGAGTTTAGGAAGCCTTAAATGATAATAGCCAGAAAAACTATCTTCTACTAATGAAAATACTTTGAAAAGACCACTTTCAGAAATTGTCTGGGAAATGAATCCTTCAGTCCTAATTGTGCCATAAAGCATAGTTCCCTATTGTGACACCACAAAATCTCACTTTTCAGTCTAAGTTCTATACTTAGTTTATGGTACTGGTGAGACTCTATTCCTGAAGAAAACTTATAAGAATGGAAAACAGTGCAATTAACTACAGTTTTGACAGCTGTGTAGACTGAATGTCAAATTAATAGTCATCTTGTGTCTCTTCTGTTGTTCAATTTAGATCCACTAAACATACTTCTTTTGGTCTCTATACTCATCCCCAAATCATTTGAGGCTCCTCACTATAATTTTCTCAAGACACAACTACTGCACTGATCCTTTTACAATTCCTGTATGGAAAGTGAATACTAAAAAGTAGAGAATTGGATCATCTGTTTTCAAATTGAATCATCTGATTTTTATCTATAAATATACAATAGACTTTTATATTTGGATACAGTGGATACCATGGTCATTGACCATTAGTAATGTTTTTATTTTTGTTAAGTGTGGTCTGATTCAATTTTACACATGATGTATTGGCACTTTATTAGTGGTACTTGCTTAGCATTGCAACATGGAATCAATGTCCTTCTGGTGAGGAGAGTGAATTGACCTACCTAGGATTGTAATTTCTCCTCTTGCTTTCTGTAGTACATAGAATTTAGAGTCCTCAGGTGCAGTTTAAATTTTAGTTGGAATTTTGTTAGACATCCTGTTGGAAAAGTGTCCTCTTAAATGATTAAGATTTCTAAAAGTGGAGGATGCAGAGGCATGGCATAAGAAAATATAATTGCCAAGTGCATTAATAGGAGTGATGGTGAGTTAAGACTCTTAAACTGTGACACTCTGGTTCCTGGATCTATATAGTGTGTCTCTTGGTAGCACAACCTGATATAATGATGTGAAATTTTAGAATTGTTAGCAACACCATCACCTGTTCCAGAGTTCTACCAGGCCAGCAGCTTTTTGTTTCTTTTTTTAGATGATAATACAGTGGATACCATGGTCAGTCATAGACCAATAGTAATATCTTTATTTTTGTTAAATGTAGTCTGATTCAATTTTAGGCATGATGTATTGACACTTAATTAGTGGTACTTGCTTAGCATTTATTGTCTGTAAAAGCAAAAATTTAAAAAAAAGTGTTTGGGTTTTTCTGGTTAAAATTATTTCTGTGTTAAAAGACGTCCACTTGTTAATTTATTATGAGAAAATGATGAAAAGAATGATGCTGTAACAAGAACCTAGAGATAGATCTCTCCTCCTAGCTGGCTAGATATTTGGAAAAAGCATTTGATAGATAAAATACGGTGACTGGAAACCACTATGGTACTCAGTCTTCATTCATCCTGTGCAGCATCAGAGGCTGCATAAAAACAACTAGCCAATTACAGTTGTCAAGTTGGTTGTCTTGTACAATGTCCATGATGTATGTGCTTTGGTATGTGATAGCATGAAATCCCATGATATTTACACTGCTTTGTCTCTCTCAGAGATCCATCCTTATTACTGTAGCCCCCAAATTTTATAGTCTTCATAAGTTCCTTCTAAACCTTTGACCAAGACTTGATTTCTTCCTATTATTTTATGTACCTTCTTATGTATCTTCTTACCTGAGGTAACTTCTTTTTCCACGTGAAATTAAGGATGAAGTGTGCTGCCAAGTATAATGCTATTTAGAAAGAGTTTTTTTCATTTTTTTTTATTTTTCAAGGGTAATCCTGAAAGATACTGTACAATGGTGTTATTTTATTTCACTTTACTTCTAAATGAAGATAACTCATATTTATTTCTAGTAATATTTTGATAGAGGTTGCCCAATTTCCTCTTCTATCTGATTTGCAAAGGGGACCTTTTCCCAAAGAAGGAAATGAATAGGTGTTGTATCACACCTTTGCTCTGAAATTGATTGGGGTTTTCTGAGAAAGAGTGTAACTTCAGTGACTATCTTCTTGGTTAGTTATTTGCTTAGTTATTGGTCACACTCTACAAGTGTGACCTCAGGTGAAATGCCAAAGAAGATAGAGAGTAAAATAAGTAGAAGTTATCAATTGATTATACTTTTGTAACTGAAGTAAGGTTTGTGAAGTACTATATGACTTGCATATCTCTCTGCCTTCCATTTAAAATCAAAATATAAAATTCATCTTTATTTTTTTTAATGTATCACCAATAAGCTTCTAAAAATAAAATTTACATCTATTATTTTTCTAATCCTGTTCATGATTTCTCTATTTTCTTGATTATATGAATTTTTTATAACTGATACTAACTTGATAATCTGTGTCATTTTCTGGTTTACAAACACTTATTGATTTTTGTCTCATTTTAGTTATAATTGGCCTCCAGTGACTAAGGGAAGTCTTCTCCTTAGTCAGACTTCTGGTTTGCTCCTCCCAGCCCTGCTTCAGTCTCTCAGCTTCCCAGACCCTCATGCAGTTGGTTGTAAATTCTTCCAGAAGCTGTTTTACTGTCTACTTTTCAGGAATAAAAATAAAAATCAAAAGTTAAAAAAAGATACTTTAGGGCTGGGGATATGGCTCAAGTAGTAGCGTGCTTGCCTAGCATGCATGAAACACTGGGTTCGCTTCTCAGCACCATGTAAAAATAAAAAAAAAATAAAGATATTGTGTCAACCTAAAACTAAAAAACGAATATTTTTTTAAAAGATACTTTAAAAAGCAAAATGTGGAGGGAGAAAGTAGCAACATATTTTTTTTTTGTAATTAGGCTTTTTAAATTTTTTTAACATTTGTCTGTTTTTAATGAGGGTCACCCACTAACACGTCATCAAAATAACAGTTTCTTTGCTGAGTTCAGGTGACCAAGGAATGGCCACACCCTTGGAACAAAACAAAACACACACACACAGAGAGAGAAAAAAAAAAAGAAACAGAATTATCTTTAACCTAACTTTTTATATGATGTCTCAGATCCCCTTAACTTTGCACATTAGCTTCTTTGTTAAGTTGAATTGTAACTGCTTTTTGTAGTTGGAAAGAGTGTGACTATTGAACTTGAAACCTTTTATTCTGGGCAGCTTGGTGGTTTCTGGTGAAGTTAAGTGGGTGAGAGGGTGAAGGGAAAGTGGGGGATTCTTTCCTATCATAACATGAAATTTCCCCCATAGTCTGCTCTCAGGTGGCAGAACTCAAGTATTTCTTACAGTGGTATAGTTTGATTATTTTTACTTCCCCTTTACCCATAAGTTTTAACAGCATTTTGTCAAACTGCACTTATTAAGAACCATTTTTAAAATAAAGTTATAGTTCGCCTAACCAGTCTGCACTTATTGATTATGGTTTCCCTCACCTGCTATGCCTGTTTTTGGTGTCTGAAAAAACAGATATATTATTTTCCATATTTTATCCATTTTTCTAGCTATATATACTGAAAAGAAAATTAGTTCTGCAAATATTCCATTTTGATTGAATGCTATAATCAAGAAAATAATATTTAAATATGCTAAATATATCTCCAGATTTTCTCAAGTAGCTATGCTTAAAACAAAGAAAATATCCTGAAATGAAAAACCATGGTCAGCTTCAAGAAGGCAAGAATAAAACCCAAGTATTTATCCTTAATGATGGATTATAGATGATAAATACAGAATAACCTCAAGATTTAAAGGAAAAAAAATAGTATTCAACCTGGTATTCTAAAATGAAGCAGATTGTCCATCAATGATAAATAAAAATAGATTTTCATAAATGATAAAAATCTAAACAGCTATTTTCCATGCCTCATTTCAAAAAGAGTTACTCAATATAGAAGAAAAAAAATTAAAAAGGGAGCAGACTTTGTGGACAGAAACAGTGGCTCTAACTGCAAAGCTCAAGAAAGTTATGCTGATTCTGCAGTAGACCTTGAAAATAGTTTTGTTAGCATACCTCAGTCCTACCTTTAAAATGATGGTTTAATAGAAATATTAGCTAGTGAGTAGTCAAGTGATTGAATGTAGCAAAAGATAGAAGATTCTAGTGATCTATTTTTCTCATCACAAAAAAAATGAATATTAGAAAATACAGGAAAAACAAAGTGATGAAAAAAGAAAGTAAAAATGAACTAAACACAAATAATGGAAAGCCAAGTTCTGTATCTGAAACACAGTAAAATGTGCACTTTTTGTAAAATTTAATGGGATAGAAAAAAGTAGTATTGATTGTTCTTGATGGTAAGAACATCCCTCCATGAGCAGCATTCATGTCCTGATATTGGATGTCAGAAAGGCTAATAAATTAGAGAAAGAAATCATTCTTACTTCTGGTGTGTGTTTTGTGATGAAAAGTATCTTAAAGTCAAATTTGTGAAAATGCTTACGGGTTTTTAACCTTCATAAATTTTCTGTAAACAAAGAATGCAACACATAATTATTTTTTAAAGAGTATAACTAACTGAGGAAGCATGAAAACAGGGACTTGTAACTATTAAAAAATAGAGTGGGGTGTGGTGGTCTGTTCAGATGCTGATACTCAGAAATAATAAAGTGTCCAATGTAGATTAAGCAAGAAATCACAGAACACATACCGTAAATGATAATCAATTAAACGCTAAATCCTTTTAATATTTGATTGATTCAGCCTGAAGAAAAAGAAGTGGCCCCATAAGTTAAATTGGTTTTCCTCCCTCTCTCATTGCAATTAGAAAAAATGATGGGAATACCTAAAACATTGTATAGGGTCTTCTATTTAAATTTCAAGATTATGATCAATATAATCAGACAACTAGTAGTAGGTATGGCTAAATTTAGTTTCCTTTTAAAACTTTACATAGTTGCAGATAGAGTGTAGGCTGCTGATTTGGGTGTAAATTTTGGAAACTACTGTTTTATATGGCACTGGGGATTGAACTCGGGTGCTTTATCACTCATATATATACAAAATTCTTTGATATTTTATTTTAAGACCTGGTCTCACTTAGTTACCAAGGCTGGCCTTGAAGTTGTGATCCTTCTGCCTCAGCCTCTATGATATTTGGGATTACAGGTATGACATCAGGCCTGTACACTACTTTTTTTTTACATGCATCTAATAATCAAAAATATTTTAAATATTTTTGCATTTTCTTTGATGTAAAATATTCAATACTATCTTACCAAATTGGTTTTGACCCTAATATTCTTTTCTTGAAAAGGCCAATATTCATGTTGAGTAGTTATACTTTTTTTTTCTTACTATAACAAGATTTACTCATTAGATTCTATCCTGAGTTAGCAAGTCAATCTTATCCATGTTTTAGAAAAACAAATTGCTATAAATTTTTCTGGTCATGGTTTTAATAGAAGTACCTTCCTCTTAATTATAATAAAAAAGATAGGAGAAAATTCAGTAAAGTCAAAAGCTAAGATCCAACAGTTGGCCAGTTCTTTTTTCAACCAGATGTTTATGATTTGATTGTTTCTATTTTAAATTTCTTCTTCTGATTACTCTGATGGCCTTTTCTATGATATTTAATAGTCAACTTCATTTAAAAGCACTACTTTATGTGAAAAGTGGATACTAAGGAAAATAAATATCTGGAACAAATTCATAGTACTCAATATGCTTCTCATGATTATATACAGTTTCCTCCCACAATTCTGGGATTGCAATTTATAGAGCTTTAAATGACTTCCATTCCTCAGTATATTTCACTCTCAGCACATGCAGAAATAATTTCTCACCAAATTTATATTAAATAAGTAGCAATTTAGAGAAAACCAGATATAATTTACTCCTGTAAAATTAAAACAATATATGTGGAAGTTTGCCAAAGAATACTTGGCATATTCAAAAAATAAAATGAAGAAAATTACCAGAATTGTTGCTTTCCTTTATGTGACAGGGCACAGTTTATTGACATGTTGTTTCAAAAAGACATTAATATTTTCCTTATGAAAAAAATAGTTGTTATTCTTTAACATAAATTTTACTTCATTTTTAAAATTTTTTACCCATTTATCTTGCACACTGAGAAGGTATTTGCTGGGGTAAAACACAGTGAGATACTGATCAATATATTGTATTTTTACTAATGTTGTAAAATGCATCTCTGATACATTTGTTTGTTTTCATTTTATATAATAGCATCATGCACAATCAGCATTAGAAGAGTTTGCTCATTAATTTTGGTATCAATAGTGGGTTAGGTTCATTGAAAAGATGTTGAGAAAATTACATCTATAATGGTGGAATCTCGCAATTCTTTGTTTTCATCTTTCCTGTGGTGCTTCTGCTCTTGATATTAGTATGTTAACTTTAATTTGCATTGTCCATATAGTTTCTTAAAACATAAGACACTTAGAATTGAGGAAATCACATATAGTAAGTTTATTTCATAAACTGATATAAGACTCAATGAAAGACTTCAGCATTATTAATGTACATTTTATCAAAATTCCACTATATCACAATGGTACATACAGTATTGAAATTTTATATAGCTAAAGGTTTTTTTAACAATGAATGATAGGCACCCTAAGCAAGTATGCAGTTCCAATTTTTCATTTACTGAGCTTCATTCATTCATAATATAATAGTTGACAAAAACCACACATCAGAGTGTCTGTTTTTGAAAACATTGTTTGGTGAATTAGGAACAATGCAGCATACAATTTTTATTTATTATTGGTTCATCAAACCCACATCTTACTCGCATAGTAAGATTGTTATAATATTCAATAAGTTGTAGCTAAAATCATGAAATACCACATACCATATTGTACAGATTATATAAATGCTCTTATTATTTCTTCATTCTTTTTCACAAATATTTATCAGGCACTTACTATATGCTAATTAGAAATAAGTTCATTATAATTATTTCAGATATTTTTAAAAAACTGTAAGACCTCATTTGAAAAGAGCAATATAGATTTCAGAAGTAACTACTGCTTCTCTAGTGAATAATGTGTATACAAATCTGCTGAGGTCTTGGGGTATGCAAATATATTTGAGATGCATCAGAGAGTATATATGAAAACACAGTACTATTTATTATGTTATTTAAATAAAGAGAAATATCATGACAAAGGTTAAAAAACTAACTTTTGGGAAAAAAAAGCAAAAGGGTGGACTAGTATTTGAAATAATGTAATAATAATTTTTACTATAATAAGTTGTTTCTGAGTCTCATTTCACTCTTTACTTTAATTATCTATCCATTGTGTTAAGAACTCCTATAGGTGTTAAACTATATAAGGTACATATATTGTGGTGTGAGGTGTTATTGGAAAATATTAGCATTCGGTGAATAATGCCATCAATTTTCTGTTTTGCAATATTAAAGAACTATGTCAGATTTATTGCAATGGATAGTTTTGTTTAAAGGTAACAGTAGTTTTTCAATGTAGAAATTACTAAGAAAAATTTAGGTGTTCTCCAAAAGTCTATAACAACCATATTTGATGAACTTTGTGTCATAATGTATAAGAAAAGTTGCTTCCTCACCTCAAACCAGACATCATTGGAATAATCTTTTGTAGTATCAGCACATACAAGTTTAGATGAGGACTTTTGCTTCTTTTCTCCTTTTACCTCCCACTTACAATATGCCTTATTTTTAATAAGCAATTTTCTATGCTTGTTAAACCTCTCACACATCTCAGAATTCTCTAGGAGAGATCCCTGACAATCTAGAAACAAACATATCTGAGATAGTGTATAGATTAATATATGAAAAAGTTCAAGAAAATATTGATCTGGCCATGAGATGGTGTGGTAAGTATATAGAAAGCTAAAAATTGAAATTGAAAGAAATATAATACTCCTGAGAATTACTATGAATCATGTAGTCTTTGGAAGCAGATATTTTAAGTAGGAAGCTCTTGAGACTGATGTCCACTGCATCTTTTATATGAATATTTGCTCTGGTTTTGAGGGCCACCAGATTTTAGCCAGTAAACTTTTGGCTTGATATAGCATAATCAGAAAGCCCAACATTCTCTTTTTATACCTAGGCATGGTTTACTAAACATTCATTGAGTTTTTGCACAAACTTTTCCCTTATTTTAATATACCTAGCCCATTAGTCTTGTCACATTCAAATTCATTCATTCTTCAAAAAGTAATTTAATTCCCTATTGTCTTTAAAATAAAATATCAACCTAAAATAATTTCTATACTCTAAAGCATTTTATTGTAGTATCTAGAATCTTTATAATTACTAAGAAATGACATTCTATGTCTCATTTTTACCATTGTCTCTCTCGTATTACTTTCATTATGATTTGAGTATGTCCCCCAAATGTTCATGTGTTTGGAACTTAGTTTCAAAGGGAGAGAGTTGGAAAATAGTGGAATGTTTAAGAAGTGAGATCTAGTAAATTGTGGTTAGATCATTGGGGGAGATGTTCTTGGAGAGGGTTAATATAAATTTCATGGGGCACAACATACTTTTTATTAAAGCTGGGTGTTTCAAAAGAGCAAGTCTTTTTTTTCTGAATTTCCTGACTTCCTGTCTCATTATGTTCTCTCTACCTCTCAAATGAGCCCTCACCATAATGATACCTCATGTGTAATGCAGGTGAAGTAGCTGTCACAGGAGCTGAGAAGATTCTGGTAGAGTGCACTTAAATCTTCAGAACTATGTACTCAAAAATATTTTTATTTATTTACAAGTTGTAGTTGGACACAATACCTTTATTTTATTTATTTATTTATTCATTTTATGTGGTGCTGAGAATTGAACCCAGCTTCTTGCATGTGACAGGTGAGCACTTTACCACTGAGCCACAACCCCAGCCTCTCAGAAAATAATGTTTATGCATTTATATCTCTTTTTATACATTGGCCTGTTTCTGGTATTTTTCTATAACATTATAAAACAGACTAAAACAACCTCTGTGTCTTATTTCTAAAGAACACAGGAGAGACTTTGCAATGTATTATCAAAAAAATCTGTAAAAGCTTTAGAATAAGAACTGTTATGCATTCACTGAGTGACCTTTAGTGAGTGATTAAATATCTTTGAGTCTAAAGCATCTTACTATGAGAGTGAGTAGAACATCTAAGATTACATTTTAAAAGCTCTGATATAGCTTAGATGGTAATGGCTTAGCATTTCTGATTCTTATTTTTATTTTTCAAAGGTGATATCTTGTATTTCTTATATTCCTCGTGGTGCTTAGTTTAATGTATTGCCATTTACTTTGGGACTCAAATATGTGGAATTGATTTTGTTTAGTAAAGCAAAAGCAAGAGTGGTTCCTTAGAATATAGCAAAGACTATATAAGAATGTTTTTTTTTATTTTTAATGGGAAGAATTGTCTCATTGCTAATGATTATAGAGGGAATTTATATTTTGATGACACCCATTAATCAGAAATGGTCTGAACTGACTAGATCAAAACCACTAGAAAACCATGAATAAAGAGGCAGATTAAAAAAAATAGGTTTGGGGCTGGGGATGTGGCTCAAGCAGTAGCACACTCGCCTGGCATGCGTGCAGCCGGGATCAATCCTCAGCACCACACACAAATGAGGATGTTGTGCCCACCGAAAACTAAAAAATAAAATATTAAATAATTTTCTCACTCTCTCTTAAAAAAATAGGTTTGTCTAGCACCATTTTGAGTCTCCTATTAGAGTACAAATTATAGTATTTTACCAGTGAAAGGACTCAAACACATGTAGCTGCACTTAAAGCCTCCTGTAATCACACAAGTCACCATCAATCATAATACCATTGTAGGAAGATAAATGTAGATCTTCACAGGCAGAAAAATCAAATGCAAAAATTGCAATTTGCCTTATGCAAAAAAGAGACCTCATTATTTATGTCATAATTTTTTAGCTCCCAGGTTCCATCTATTTGAGCTCAAGATATTCAACCAGAAGAAAGTGGATTTGTTTTATGCTAGATGAGTTAAGAACTGATATAATTAGAAAGTAGAGTAAACGCATTTTGATTTGGGGTTCAGTTGTTTTAAGTATGATGGCTTGCCCAGGAAAGCAATGCAGGAGATTTTGTCCTCCACTTCACCCAAATTGTATGGAAAAATTATTATTTGTTTAAATTAAAAGTGGAAGCCACAGGCAATCTACAGCAGGTATTGAAATGTCATGATGAGACATCAAACTGCAGTTTTTTTCCTCATGTTTTTGTATCATTGATTGCTGTGGAATTTGAATATTTGAAATATAAAAACTATATTTAAAAATAAACATTAATATTCTTTTGTATTTTAAGGTAATTTTAAGGCTCATAGCCTAAGGTCATAATATGCAGTATAATTACCTCATATTTTTCTAATGTAATCCCAAGACAAAGGAGTTGGAATCTATTTTTCATGAAAAAAAATATTTTTACTAAGTAAAATTACGTTGTTCCATGTATCATACTTTTCTATTAATAGAAGTGAATGCCTTGATGGGACTGCCAAAAGGTTTATATTATCTTGCCCTGTTGAATATTGTGGCAGAATATATGGATGATGAAACAGAAGATTTCTGAAATTGTGTATTTTTGTGGCTGGAAACTGTTGAAAGGTACATCATTGTTATTAATGAAAAAGACTGACTAAAAACAGCAATGTTGTTTAAGCGTACATACGTGAACAAATTCTTTGCTAAGCAAAAATGCCCTGTGCAGCCAGGGATGGCTGAAATACATTATACTTAGACTCTGGTAATCTCAGTTCTTTATTTTTTCACTCTAACTAGTAAATTTTTCTAGCTCAATAAATCTCTCTCTATTCCTTTTCTTGCTTTTAAAACCAGAGGGGCAATACTTGTCTTTTTTAACTTTCTGGATTGTTTCTCAATTCGACTGCAATAAAATATGCAGAAAATTTTTGGAAAATATTACAAAGCATACAAATGGAGGTGAATAATCTTTGCTTACTTTGTGACTGTTCTTCTTTCAAATGCTGTTGTAGTTCAAAGTGGGTAACTTATCTTTCTTCAATTACCTTTAACTGATTATATGTCCATTTTCCCCCTAGCATTTGGAAACCACACTTCATCCACTATTGGTCAGTTGCTTAAGTCTTTACAATTTTTTATTTATATATTGTCGTGTGTTGATCCAATTGATTTTTCTTCTCATTTAGTGTAGTTTCATGTATAATTAAATTTGTATAAATATGTCTATACTGGAGAGTGTAAAATGTCCCTAGACCTTGTTCTTAGGCATATGTTGCTGTAAACTCAGGTCTTCATGAATTATATGTAATCATGGTTAATAAAATTGTGAATGATGTTCAATATGATTTTTGTATGGATTCTGTGTATAATAAGCTTTTACCCTATTGTACCTGAAAAGCCAACATTTTATGATAAGAAACTTAATCTTTACATACAACCTTCTCAGTTTACCTCTTACTACTTGGTCCTCAGAAAATGAGACTATAAAACATAGTTCATTGATTATTTTTTCATAAGTATAAGGCCTCACTCAACTTTGACTCCACATCCATTTCTCCAATTCCTGCCCTGAAATAACACTACCTATAGAATAACAAAGATATCAGAATTTATTAATATACATGAAAACACTGATCATTGACCTCATTCACAGAAAAATGAAATGTCTCCAATGAGGATGAAGTCTAGAAGGCCATTATGCACACAAGAAAGATAAAGCTCTTCTCTCCTGTAAGAGCTACCCTTAAGTTTGTGGAAATTCAGTCTATTAAAATCACTAGGAAATGTTAAAATGTTAAAATTTTAAAATTTATAAATCAAGATATGAAAACCTGGGGCTTATTTTCCTACATCTAAATCCTTCTTATAACTCTTAATTTCACCATAAATACAAACAGAAAAAAAAATGATCTGACTTATGCAAATTGTATTCCACAGTAAGTTTGATTAAAATGTGTAAAAGTATTAACAGATGCTAGAGTATTATTCACTCACCAGTATGTTTTACAGTTACATAGAACATTTAGTCAAGTGGAACACTATGATGTCTGTCATTTAACAACAGGATGCAATACATGAGTGTTAACATATAAACAAATATTCAGTTATAAAGCCATATTGCATACATAAGGTAAATATAGGTTAAAAAATGCACTGTAAACATGACATGATGGTCTATGCTTGTAATCCAAGCAAACTGGGAAGCTGAGTAATTTCATAAGTTTAAATTCAGCCTCAGCAACTTAGTGTGGTTTCAAGCAACTTAGCAATACAGTCTCAAAATTTGAAAAAGTGGAGAGAGGGCTTAGGAATGTGGCTCAGTGTATAAAAATACCTAAACTTAAACTGAAATACAAAACAAATTATAGTTTAAAATATTACACTTCAGTGTTAAACATCAAAAATAGATTTCATATAATTCTTTTATCACTATTCAAAAGTGAAAATAGTAATTTTTAATTTATAAAAACAATTATATTCTTTCAAAGATGAGGTTTCTTCACTATGCATTTGATATTTATGACTGATATTTCTACAAAATAACTTGATAATGCTTAATAAATTTAAGCAAAAGTTAAAGACAACTACTTGTTTTCTAAACTTAAATGAGTTCTGTATTTTACTGATCCTCATATACATCAAGGTGTAATATATAGATAATAACTTTAGTATACTCTCACATTTATTATAAATGTTTCATTGTTATATAAGGCATACATTTTGGACAAAATCTGTTCAATGTTCACTACTAGTATGAGTTTTCAGATGTTCAATGAATTTAAAATTTAAATACATTTTGGAAATGTTATTTAACTTTTTAGAGTTTCTGGGCACAATGAATTCTCCAAAAATAAGCAGTGTTTAAGAACATGTAGCTACATTTTTTTTTTCCATTTGTATTTTCTCTAACCAGTATGTATCCACAAGTGCTGAGTATTGGTGAATAAGTTTTGGAGGCATTGTCACATTATCAATTTTCACATTTCAAAACTTTCTCTACACTATGGTTATTGTGGTGAGGATTAAATGTTGTCCCTTTCTTAGAGTAATGGTACAATGGTCTCATTTGTAGAGCTTTTCTCCAGTGTGTTTTCTCTGATGTCTAGTAATATATGATATATAATTTAAAATTTTTTACATTCTCTACATTTAGATGTCTTCTTTCCAGAATAAGTAGCCTAGTGGTGAAAAGAATTGATTTCTTATTAAAAGCTTTGCTGCATTGTTTCAATTTGTAGGGGTTCTTTTCTGTATAAATTCTGTTGTTAATAATGTTTAGTCTTTCTTTTTTTAATGTTTATTTTTTAGTTGTAGTTGGACACAATACCTTTATTTCACTTATTTATTTTTATGTGGTGCTGAGGATAAAACCCAGGATCTCACACAGGCAAGGCTAGCACTCTACCACAGAACCACAACCCCAGCCCCAATGTTTAGTCTTTCTTTAAAAGTATTATCACTTTATTCACATTTCACATTCACCAGCATGTCTTCTGCCGTGGTGACTAAAGTTTTATTTTTTATTAAAAGCTTTTCCACATTATTCACATTTGTAGGGCTATTCTCCAGCATGAGTTCTGTTGTGGTGAATAAGGCCTGTTTTATTGCTAAAAGATTTGCAACATTCCTTATAATTGTAAGGCTTCTCTCCAGTGTAAATTCTACTGTGGCAAATAAGGGGTAAAATTTGAGTAAAAATTTTGTCATATACTTGCATTTGTGAGGTTTCTCTCCAGTGTGAGTTCTGTTGTGGCAAATAAGGTGTGATTTTTGACTGAACGCTTTGCCACATTCTTTACATTTGTAAGGCTTCTCTCTAGTGTGAGTTCTGATGTGGCAAATAAAGCCTATTTTTTGAGTAAAAGCTTTGCCACATTCTTTACATTTGTAGGGCTTCTCTCCAGTGAGTTCTGCTGTGGTGAATAAGGTCTATTTTTTGACCAAAACCTTTGCCACATTCTTTATATTTGTAGGGCTTCTCTCCAGTGTGAGTTCTGCTGTGGTAAATAAGGTGTGATTTTTGACCAAAAGCTTTGCAACAATCTTTACATTTCTAGGGCTTCTCTCCAGTGTGAGTTCTGATGTGGCGAATAAGGTATGATTTTTTGACCAAAAGCTTTGGCACAATCTTTACATTTGTAGGTCTTCTCTCCAGTGAGTTCTGCTGTGGTGAATAAGGTGTGATTTTTGACCAAAAGCTTTGGCACAATCATTACATTTGTAGGGCTTCTCTCCAGTGTGAGTTCTGTTGTGGTAAATAAGGTGTGATTTTTGACCAAAAGCTTTGCCACAATCTTTACATTTGTAGGGCTTCTCTCCAGTGTGAGTTCTGATGTGGCAAATAAGGTATGATTTTTGACCAAAAGCTTTGCCACATTCTTTACATTTGTAGGGCTTCTCTCCAGTGTGAGTTCTGCTGTGGTAAGTAAGGTCTGATTTTTGACCAAAAGCTTTGCCACAATCTTTACATTTGTAGGGCTTCTCTCCAGTGTGAGTTCTGCTGTGGCAAGTAAGGTATGATTTTTGACTGAATGCTTTGCCACATTCTGTACATTTGTAGGGCTTATCTCCAGTGTGATTTCAGATGTGGCGAATAAGGTCTGATTTTTGACCAAAAGTTTTGTCACATTCTGTACATTTGTAGGGCTTCTCGCCAGTGTGAGTTCTGCTGTGGTAAATAAGTTGTGATTTTTGACCAAAAGATTTGCCACAATCTTTACATTTGTAGGGCTTCTCTCCAGTGTGAGTTCTACTGTGGCGAATAAGGTGTGATTTGTGACCAAAAGCTTTGCCACAATCTTTACATTTGTAGGGCTTCTCTCCAGTGTGAGTTCTTCTGTGGCAAATAAGGTGTGATTTTTGACCAAAAGCTTTGGCACAATCTTTACATTTGTAGGGCTTCTCTCCAGTGTGAGTTCTTCTGTGGCAAATAAGGTGTGATTTTTGACCAAAAGCTTTGCCACATTCTTTACATTTGTAGAGCTTCTCTCCAGTGTGAGTTCTTCTATGGTAAATAAGGTCTGATTTTTTACCAAAAACTTTGCCACAATCTTTACATTTGTAGGGCTTCTCTCCAGTATGAGATCTGCTGTGGTAAATAAGGTTTGATTTTCAACCAAAAGCTTTGCCACAATCTTTACATTTGTAGGGCTTCTCTCCAGTGTGAGTTCTTCTGTGGCAAATTAGGAGTGATTTTAAACTGAAAGCTTTGTCACATTCTTTACATTTGTAAGGCTTCTCTCCAGTGTGAGTTCTGATGTGGCAAGTAAGGTATGATTTTTGACTGAATGCTTTGCCACATTCTGTACATTTGTAGGGCTTCTCTCCAGTGTGGTTTCTGCTGTGGCAAATAATGTCTGATTTTCGACCAAAAGCTTTGCCACAATCATTACATTTGTAGGGCTTCTCTCCAGTGTGAGTTCTGATGTGGTGAATAAGGTCTGATTTTTGACCAAAAGTTTTGTCACATTCTGTACATTTGTAGGGCTTCTCTCCAGTGTGAGTTCTTCTGTGGCAAATAAGGTGTGATTTGTGACCAAAAGCTTTGCCACATTCTTTACATTTGTAGGGCTTCTCTCCAGTGTGAGTTCTGCTGTGGTAAATAAGGTCTGATTTTTGACCGAAAGCTTTGCCACAATCTTTACGTCTGTAGGGCTTCTCTCCATTGTGAGTTCCTCTGTGGTAAATAAGAC